>NC_080671.1:109399932-109578932 GCF_030247195.1 Topomyia yanbarensis
GAAGTTTACCTCTCAGGGGATCCGTCTGCAAAAAAAATCTCACCTCTTAGTGTAGGTTGAGGACTTTTGCCTGGTTGAGATATTCAGTGTTGAGCACTTCTACTTGATGTGGGAAATCCATTTGAGGAATATGCAATTGATTTTGATTCACTACTGGAGATGTGATTGGTCGAGACGTCAACAAATCTGTTTATTAAATTTTTAGTCTCAACGGCATGTAATGAAATAGTTGCAAAGAAAAAACAATCGACGAAGTGAGGCGAACGATATTGGACTTGGTCCTTTGATATAAAAAGTTAAGTTTCGAAGTGTTTGCTTAAACTTTTTGTATATTTCCTATTTTTTAAATTGCTCAAACCATTGCACCTCCAATTCCAAAACAACCAAAAACTTCAAAGAGGGTTGGAAACAAATGGAAACAAATAACATTGACGTGCTTACAACAAATCGGAGCGATGCCCCATTAACCACCCATAAGACATAATCAATTCCCTCGATAGCAGTAATCAACATTGTTCAGTACTGATTTAATTAACCAATAACAATACGAGAAGTGGCCATTAAACTCAGTCAACCGTACGAACGAGTGGCTTCAACTTTTGGCGTTTCTTTTCCTCGGATTGCAAAGAATAAGTGGATTTCCATTGAGCAGGACTATGGTTGCTATGGTATTTAGCTTAAAAAAGTGTGAAAGCTTTTCTGTTATTACTTTTCCCCTGTCTTCGGTTGTCGTAGGAAATCCGTCCGAGGAAGATGAGTGAGTTCTCGTTTTTCGTGTAATTGAACATGGGGTCGTTGAGAGTCGCGCCGGGCCTCGAGACTTAAAATACTGACGGGCCCTACTTCTTATTTGAATATCGATTAGGGCAATTGAACTGTTTCAACCTTTCAAATCAAACCATTTTTTTACAAATCGTTTATTTGATATGGCTCAATGCGTTTGATTAACGGAACCTTGGGTGTTTTATAAATTTAAAAGATGGAAATAAAAGAAATAAACGCCTAAGGGTGGGGAGCTAATTATAGCGATATGTGTGTGTGTGGTGTGTGTGTTAACCAACCTAACTCCCACTAGCTGGTAGTGATTTACAGAAACAAGATGTTTGCATGTATTTTAACATATCCATGCAAATAACTTGGTTCAAGGATTTAGGTAGGTGTTAGCTCAATTGACTTTCCGATGACCCATTTCGTGTACAGCGCCAGACATGTTCCAAGGTCATCGTTCCGAGTGACTGATACTTGCTTATCCATTTTTCGTCCCATTCCAAACCTGCTCTAGATATCCTCAAAATCTCCAGCTTCTTTCTCACGCATCAAACAGCCCGAGTAATCCTTTCTCTTTCTCACGGTTGCAAGTACAGCGCAATTTATCAACAACAGTATGCATGCAGCAGATACAGAAGACTCCACTGGCCACGCACGTGGTCCTGACCCGAAAAAGGTTTGGAAAATGTCGGAAGAAAGAGAAAAACTGACCCGCAGGTTTCCGAATGTGGAACTAAGAAATTGGTGCGACACCTATCGTGCGATAGCTAATGCTGTGTGGCTTTGAATCACTCCAAAAAATTCACTGAATTCCACTTCCGATTTACGAAGACTAAGTTTACGAAGACTAAGTTGTTGTCAGTGATATTCCAGTCGAGACGGAAGAAAATCAGTAAACCGTTCGGGAAAGATTTTTTTTCACCCACATGCAAAATCCTGGGTTGTCGCATCGCATCTTAGGAAAACTGATGGATATACATCATTCGACAGTCCCAAAGGTCTTCCTAAGGTTTCAGTGAACCACAATTCAGGAGCTGGATGAAAGCCAGAAAAAACGCGTAAAAACCGACAGATGAGTCCAACATCAAAGCTGATATCAAGCAGTAACGGGTAAGCACAGCTGTGAATAACCGTTTCAAATGGAAGAAGTTGTCAAAATTCGCTTTGAAGTATCTGATTTGGCAGTCCATATGAACTTGTGGAAAACTCAGTGAACCATTCGTGTCCCAAAGCTCCAATAGAATATGAGGTTTATGAAACTGTGTGTCACCAAAGAGTTTTAGGATGGCTCCTGCCGATGTATATTTTCAATAGCGCGACGCAGCCTGCAACGCAAACATGGGGCACGAATGTTGCATGATCTATTTACAGAATGCTCCAACAACTCACCTCAGAATCTGTCTTTTTATAAAATTAAAAATATACCTTCTTACAGAAATATTACCAAATATAAAATCAATCTTCATGTGACTATACAATTTTTCTAACGAGAAAAGGCGTTGCCTACGGCCGGTTGAAGGAAGCGGATGCAAGTGATGCAAATGAAACAAAGTGGATCTAGTGGAATTATTCAAATTTTCCCTGTTATTATTTGCTGGCCCTCAATCACAAATGTCGAGTTTTCTATTGATTCTAAAGTTCAACCGACTTGTATAAGCTGAAATAATTATATACTGAAGTACTGTAGAACTCTAGTTTCATTTCGATAACTATACCTGAATTGTCAATCAATCAAAAATGTCGCAATAATTAACGACTCACCCTTTATTATTGGCCGTCCTTTAAACTGCACGACTTCTCGTTGATATTGGAGACCTTTTTACGCTATTGTCATAAACTCCATATCGTCATCGTTATTGCTGCCTTGACACTTTCAATCAGAGGGTTTTAATTGCTTCTTACACTTGCAGATTACCAATATGAACCCGTCTAGCTTCACAAAATATTCCTCGTTTATGATGCGTGCTGTTGATTTTGAGGTACTAGATGTGACTTTTGCGGTCATTATGGCCTGAACGAGTTTTTCTTAATGGTGTTTGAACATGGTTTTCTTAATGTGACCTTCGATTACAAAATTTGTACTTTCGTAATTAATTGTCCCCCAAACTTTCAAAGAGTTGTCTGTTTAATGAAACCGCAATGTGCTTTGCTTTGCTGGGTCACGTAGGAAGCAATATAATCCAAAATAACTGCCGAAAACAGTAACTTGCTAGGTTTTTTTAGAAAATGCTGATAATATATTGAAAATCTTAAATTTATTGTTTATATTAACATTGCAAATGTATAAGTATTTCAACCCTAAATATAACAGTAAAGAGTATGTTCATCGAAGAGACTAGATCTCTTCAAAAGACATTTTCAGAATGATTTTCTGAATTACATAAACGTAGTTGGCAAGTGAAAAAACTCGTATATTTCACGTAATAGTGAGATCTAACCATTTTGATACTATTTATCCCGTATGTCATTTGCTTCGACCCAATTGTCAAGGCGAAACAAGATCATTTTCTCGAACAACTTTCGGATACAGTACAGCATTGTGATCGGTCGATACGAATTGTGGTCGGAGGCTTGTTTGCGTGGTTTTTGGATAGCGATGACCTTCACTTGCTTCCAGTCATGAGGGACAATGTAACCCTCAAGAAAATCATTAAATAAATTCAACAAGCGTCTCTTGACACACTGGCAGATTCTTTAAAAAGTTAAATTTTATTCTGTCTAGCTCTGGGGCTTTATTGTTACATAATAAAAGAGCAAGTGAGAACTCCACCATCGAAAGCAGTGTTTCGTTCACGTTATCGTGGGGGGACGGGGCGCGGTAGATCCTCTGCGTCGGGGCGGAATTCGAACAAACCTTAATGGCGAAATCGAACATCCGACTGTTTTAATATTCCACGCTCTCGTTAGTACTGTTTCAGTTTCGCATACGCCGGACCGTGCCCCAAAGAGCGCTTATCGATCTTTCTCTGGTTAGTCCGCCAACGAATCAGCGCCAGTGGCTGCTTTTCTTAGCTTTTTTGTTTGTGTTGTCAAAGTGTGTCTCTTGGCTTCCATCAACTCTTAATTCGCGTTTCTAACATCGCACTTTTTGATTTCCACAAATACTCCTCCGTAAGAGTCTTTTCGATCCAAGCGAATATTGCCTTTCTCATATAAAGAAAGGCTATGCAATCACTGTAAAAATCGACTTTTTAACGGAGGCCCGGAGGGCCGAGTGTCATACACCATTCGATTCAGTTCGTCGAGATCGGCAAATGTCTGTGTGTGTATGTGTGTGTGTGTATGTGTGTGTCATTTAAACTCACACAATTTTCTCAGAGATGGCTGAACCGATTTTCGCAAACTTAGTTTCATATGAAAGGTATTACGCTCCCATAAGCTGCTATTGAATTTTTAGTTGATCCGAATTCCGGTTCCGGAGTTACGGGTTGAAGAGTGCGGTCACACAGCAAATTCCCATATAAACTGGTACCACCGTGATGTTCAAATAATGTTAAACATATTAAAATTGATGTAACATTACTCTAGTTTGCGGGTCTGGATCACTAATGATCAATCAAAGCAGCTTTGACCACATTGGCCACCTATGACAGTTCATGACGCCCCCGGGGAACCCGCCAAGTTCCTAAGCTTATATCACACCCATTCCCCAACGAATTCTCTACCGATTTTTACAAACTTGATTTCAAATGAAAGATACAGTACAGTTGCTGCTGAATTTCATTCTGTTCTGACTCTTGCTTCCGGAGTTACAGGGGTGTTAGTAAGGATACACTGGAATTTCCCATATAAATCGGTACAATCGTAATACCTCAGAGGCTAAAAACTATTGAAATGGTCACCAAATTACTTCTAATCGCAGATCTAGATCACTGATTGCCAATCAAACATTCTTTGAATATATTGTCCACTATCGACGATTCCGGAAGTCCGGAATTCCGGGCATATTCCACAAATAAAGTCACATCGGTTCTTCGGTGATGACTGAACCGATTTTCTCAAACCAAGTATCAAATGGAAGGCAAAATATGCAGCTGAGTATTGCATCAGAGCCCCTCCGCCCCCCCCGCCTTTTCCTTACATCTCCCTCCTTCATCACTACCGTCCCCTTGGACCACCCTCACGCCCGCATTTCCTTCATCCACCCCGTATACCAAAATAAGATGAAGGATTTCTGACGCATCCTCCACTCCCACTCTACTAACCCCCCATTCCCTCCACTTTTAAACCCATTCCACCAACATTTCAAAATATAATCACATGAGGATAACATTGAACTCATGCTGATTAAGCTAATTAAATACTATTCTTTTGCCTTTCTCATATAGAAAGGTTACGCAATTGCTCCAAAAACCGATTTTCCAACCGAGGCCCGGAGGGCCGAGTCTCATATAACATTCGACTCAGTTCGCAGAATCGAGATCGAGATCGCAAAATATCTGTGTGTATGTATGTGTGTATGTATGTATGTATGTATGTATGTATGTATGTATGTATGTATGTATGTATGTATGTATGTATGTATGTATGTATGTATGTATCAATATGCTATTAAGAAGGTCAGAAATATTTAAAGCTGTCAAAATACGGTCCACAATGTCAGAGAATTTTATTAATCCAGCCCTGGTTTCTTTCTCCGACTGAGACATGGGAACATTTGGGGTATTTGATGTTCCAGGAAGTACAGGGAACTGCTTTTCTGAGCTCAGATTTCTGAGACTGGAGCCACTTGCTTCGATTTTTCCTCGAACAGTTATATTTGAAAGACCTTGAAGAGACACCTTCTGGCTTTTTCAACGAAGCTTAGGAGAGGAATTTTTTCTCCTTTTTCTATTGCTTCCAGGCACAGCAGAAGATGTTCCCTCCAAAGAGGTCATCAGAGTCGCATTCGTCAATAGACAAGTTAGTATAGACATTTGTAGAGATCGGTGGCTCGCTTATAGCGTCTCTGAAGGGAACGCTTCAATTTCGCTGTTTATACGGGAGATCATGTGGGTTTCCTCCACAGTATCACATCTCCTCCACAGGAATCATCCACATAATTCCCATCACATTTCCCACAACGAACCTAATTGCTGCAATGGGAGGCCGCGTGTCTCAGTTGGTTGCAATTAGTGCAGCTCATGACCCGCGGTACAAAAATGCGAGCAGGTAGAACTTTGTCAAAGAGTGGTTCGGGTAGAGCAGACCCTGCGAAGGTCACTTTATAGGAGTCTGTGTTGACATATCTGGATAAATATGTGAATAGGTCATGACGCAAATGAGAGCCTCTCTGTGTTTACTTTCTTTTCCGTCAATAACTAGGCCGCTTTTACGTTTGTTATTTAACACTTAGCATAATATGTTAGACGACATCAGAGTCTTTCGATATATATTGAAACAATGTTAGAAAGTTTTATGATGACGCCATAATAATCGAAAGAGAAGGTAAACACAGAGAGGCTCTCATTTGCGTTATACCTTTTTCACATGTTTATCCAGATATGTCCTCTTTCCGTCAGCTGCGACTGATGCTGAATGCAAACGTTTACACTCCAGTTTCGGCACTGACTGATGCATGGAGTCTTTGAAACAGCTAACTCTATGTGTCCGCAAATTAGCGCAATTAAAACTCGAGTTGGTGACGACCCCCCACACTTCACCCTGATTTGCTGGTACAAATACACTGTACTCCTTCGTATAGGATCCGTAGCCAGCAATACCATTTGCCTGCTTTAAACTGTTTACCACCATCGGAAGCTTATCAGGGCGAATCGATATTTCTGTCACGGTCAATAATCGCTCCGTCAGAACTCGAGAAATCTGCAATAGATTTTATTTCAACTTCTATCTCACCTTGAGATGAAACATTGTCAGGGGAAGGGGACGGGCATAGCGTAGCTGATAAATCGATTTCCTAATACGCAGCTCACATGGCTTCCAATCCCAACCCCTCACATAGGGTTAGAAATTTTTCCAACAGAGATTTCTCTAACCCGAAAAGGCTAAGGTTAAAACCTCAATAATAACAAAAACATTGTCAGGGGAAGTCATTTTTGCACGGGCTTAGGGCCCAGAGCATGTTAATAAAGAAACAAGAATGGGAATGTAAAATAATAGCGGTACTTAACAGAATGTACCGCTCGCACTTCACACAGCAGCAGCAGCAGCAGATAGTCAAAGACGGAGAAGTGGGTTGAAGCAACCCAGCATTTCGTTCAAAAACTTTTTGCTTGCTGGCCTTTCCTCTTCCGTGAGTAACGGTAGGAGTTGTTTCTGCAATTACTTGGGGAACAAAATCCAGGTACAATGGATTACCGAAGATCAGCTTACCATTAGCTGTCAAAACAATATTACCTTATGTAAAAACGCAATCGCGAAAAGAAAAAGCGAACTGTCAGAAACGAGAGCTCGCCTACTATGAGTGAAGAATGACGTCCTTGACGAGCACCTTCAGCAGCAACAATTGGGTGGCCGCTTGCGGTTACTACTTGGCCGGTCTAAACCTCGGTTTCCTCATGGCGATGTCTATGTTAGTCAAGTATTTTTTAACCTGTCGACCCGAACTTCCGGCCCTTGTCTTCCGCTCCAGCACATACTTCCCCTTCCGGTCAGTCCAAACCGTTGGTTGGTCGGAACCCGGCTTTCGCTGTTTCTAGGAGGGCCAGCATCTAGTATATTAGTGCTCGGCTGTACCCGACCCTCACAAAGGGCGCCACCATACCCAAGTAACAACTGAAGTTTTATCGCACGCTACAAGTGCAATCTAAGTTTTTTCAGTGGCTATAAAACTATCATAAACCCACGATTGTTACTAGGGTAACGGACTTCTTCGCTCCATCGTGGAGCGGGCGGTAATTGCATTGCTTTTGCTATGGCTGCCGTACAAGAACTGATTGAGTTGTAATTTTTTTTCTGAATGTTGCTTAATTATATTTATTGACTATTCACCGGTGGAACCATAACCAAGTGGCAGCATAATCGCATAAAAATGGTAAAATTTGTCTCCTGTCTCTAATGCAAGCGTTAGTATTTTCCAGTGCTCCCGGAAGGATGAGGATATGATGAAACAAGAAGTTTAGTTTGAGTCAGTAGGCTTATTGCAAAGTACCGCAGTAAAAATATGACACTACCATTACCCAGTAGACAGTAGATTTTTTTAAAACTTTTTTTGGACAGTTGATTTCGTTAAATATCATTAGATTTAAATTAACAGCCTTACGTGTAACCACGATACTCTGGTTATGTTCCAGACATTTCGCACCCATCTTTTTACCTCTTATTTCCACAATCTATCCGCGGCCTGCAAAAAGTCGCTTCGCTAGCGTGGGTTCCAGTTTTCGTGTGATGTGCAGTTGACTTCTTTTTTCAATTGCAACATTAATTAATTTATTGAATTTAACGGATTACATTCAATGATTTTATATGTTTAGTCTTCGAGTAAGGTAACATCGCGTGCTTATTGATCAATACCGGCGCCGGTCTGGCCCGAACGTAGATCGCGTAAGGAAGGGGAAGGAATGTTAGTCCGATACTTTCTTTTGCTAGAGGCCGTATATACTACTGTGCACTCCACAAGTATCACGGGAGGAGGATATTTATTAGTAAGTATAGGGGTGCGATTCTTCTTAATGTTTTAGTTATTTTCCATCAGCCTATTTTCGCTATGAAGCCAAAGGACCGGACACCAGAGAGGTGACTCCATTATCTGGACTAGATATCGACTCATCATCGACTCATGGACCGGGGACCAACGGCTTTACTTCCCTTCCGAAGACGTGACCATAGGTTTTTTCACTTCAGAAAAATCTCAACGAATTCGGCTGGGATTGAACCCAGACCAACTGGGATGGGTGGTGGTCAGGCTGACAACTCAACCACCGACGCCATCTGCACAGTCGAAGTTGTTGCTGATGATGTCAAAAATTAAAAGACGTTAGAAAGTTTTTCAGCAGTTGGTCAACATGGGTAGCAAAATCAGGTGGTATAGATGTACATATGGAACGCCCATAATAGCACGGCGTACTTGGGGATAATATAGTCAATATAGCAGAACAGTCTTTAGGAAGACAAATAAATGAGTTTTATGGAAAATTAAATGCAACATTAAGAAAGTTTTTGCGATCATATGTTTAGTGAAAAGATGGATGCCAAGGCCTTTTTTATATTAACTCGACCGAAGGTTGTCGATGCAATTATATAGTGTGTTAATTTCCACCAGTGCGTCGATTTTCAACTACTCAGTGACCTATATCAGACTGAAGTGTACAGCAAACCAGGGGTGAGGTTACCACTCGAAAAACCTTGAAATCATCAACATACCGTTGCTTAGAGAACTTAAGTGGCTTGCAGTAGTCGTTGATGAATAAGACGAACATCAGTGGGTCTAAATGGCTTCCTTGAGGCACACCAGAGGAGATGTCGAATAATGTGGATATTATATCACGAAGCCGAACAGAAGCACTTCGCCCTATTAAGTAGCTTCAGATCCACTGCGCCAAACCGATTTGTTTCAAATTTACGATAGCAAAGTTATGGAGAATTTTGTCAAAGGCTTGCGTAAATAGTGTCCACGTGTTTGAAATGTTTCGTGTAACACACGTTCGAAATTTTTGATAAACCGCTAAAGATCAAAATTCCTCAATAATTCTCAGCGTCACAAACACTACCGCTTTTATGAATCGGAGTTATTGCAGCGATTTTCCAAGCACTCGGAAAGACAGCATCACTGAGACCTGAAAACAAAGAAGTATCGATATTTTTGTCCCGGAATCTAACGAATGTCGACTTCGATATAAGTATCATCATACTTAACAACATAACATGATTTAATTTTTTTATTTTAACTTGTTTAACCATTATAAATTTAATGATCAAAAATCTGTGTCATATTTCTCTTTAAGGAGGAAAATTTGGTTGAAATCCAATTTTCATCAACTAAACCCACTTTTGTGCTACCTATTACTAAATTAGTTATGGAAGTTGCGTTTCGACTCCATTTCATCAGAATCTAATAACACTAAATTAGAGCTTACGGCGCTGAGGTCGTTGATATTTTCTGAGGCGAAAATCTGTGGCCATGTCTTCCTTCGAAAGGGAGGTAAGGACAAGTCCATGTGTTGGTGGGCCGATATCTAAGGTCCAGATGGTTTAGTCACTTCTCTAGTGTTGGTGATTGGCACTCAGTGCGGACTGAGGTCGACGGAAAATAAACAAAAAAAAACTAACTTAGAACCGCACTATGCTAGCACCGAATTGACGCTGGGTCCAAAACGGAGACACTATTTGTGTTCCTGGAAGGAGTTCTGATTAGCTTCGCACTATCATTGGTTTTCATCAACTTCATAAGAACTCATTCTCTTGTGGAACATTATGCAGGGTCACAAATAGTGTCTCCGTTTTGTAGTTAGCGTCAATCCGACACTAGCTTGGTCCGGTTTTAAGTTAGTGCCAAATTCTGGAGAGACCGGTATACTTTTAGATAAAATGATGAGCAGCTGAATAAAAAATGAGAAAAATTGGGTAAATTTTTTAACCAACATATCTCTTTCGTGGATTTAATCTGAGAAATTTATTAAGCTCTAGACAGAAAAAACGGTTGATTCTGACGGTCTAAATTTATTCATTTTAATATTTTATCCATTAGTCAATAAAACGCTTGATCAAATAGTTTGTTTAGTGTCATTCATTTGCCACCAGCCGAAAAGCGCTAATAGGCATCCAGAATCCACCGCATCTGATCGTATGATATTTGCATTTCAAACTGTCTACCCGGTAAAGGGGTGTCAACCTACACGCGTCATTAATGTTCAATTATTTAATTAGCAATGTGGATTTATTTTTTACTCATTGGAGGCGGTGCACGATATTTGCTTTTGGTAAATAATTGTCTACTACCCCAGGGCGGAGTTTTACTGTTTGAACAGTGCACCTCTGGCTGGGAGTTGATAATTTTATCGAACCTTATATGATTATAATAATGTTCGACTATTGGTAGTCGTTTCAGTGTTGCGGTGAACTAAAATTGCCAAATAGGTAGACAATTTTTGGTACACCTAGTACCTTTATATTAGTAGAGGCCTTCGAATATCTGAGGCCATTTCGGAAAACTATGACTTTTAAATTGTTTATTTGTTTTTTACAAATCTGCTTGCTACTGTACTTGAATTAAAACGGGCCACCCAAATTTGTTAAAATAACAATTTCAATAGAAGATCCAATTTTTGGTAGTATTTGGCATTGCAAAATCAAACCCAAATGGGACCTTAAAAAAAATTCCAAATATTTTTTGTCGCATCCGATTTTATTTATTCATTCCCACAATGCTGTTAGGTGCAACTACTGCTGGTAAAACATTGCTATATCCGTAAGAACCGAATGGGACCTGTCCGTAGTTGTAGGCGTATGGGTACAGGTAGTTCCTCGGCGCTGAACACTGGATCGGTTCAACGCAAGCACCTACGGCATTCCGTACATAGCCTGACCGGCAAAAGCATCCCCGTTGACAGGAGACACCACACCAGCGGGATTCGCGGTACCGGTAGGATTCGCAAGTGGCCGGACAAGCTGACCCACAGGTATGGAAGATCTCGTTCACTCCGCTACAGACGGTATCTACAATGTATTGAATGTTGCCTTAGAATACGGTGTATAATTGGGAAAAAAGTGTGCTTACCATATGGAACACTATGTACGAAAGCAGCGCACATTGCGACGAGAACTGTTACTACTGTCAACTTCATTTTGCTTAGCGATTTCGATGGTTGTTGGTGGATCAGCTGCAGTGGATAAATGATAGATTTTTTCAATGTTTTATATAGTCGAACGATGAAGGAAGCACTTTGCACGAACCGTCATGTATGAGACGAGAAACGTGCGTGAAGCAGTAAACTCGCGGTGATAACCGAAAGAATTGTTCCTTGGTTGGTGAAGCCCAACATAACCAACTTTATTTGATTGTGCGCATGCCAAATAAGTCAGTAGTTATTGTGTCGCCAGCACTAAATTAAAATTCGGAAGACTGACTTCCGCCCTTACTTCCGATCTATGTGTCAATCGTGATTTTGACATTTATAAAACCAGATTTTAAATATTTTATTAAAGTTTCTACGCGATTTGAAGGATTTAATGCGATATTCTCAACAGAAATGGCCAATTCTATTATACAAACGGTACATGATCAACATGCCTCGCCTAACACTGTATATCATGCGCATTATGGATATTACTTTCTGGGAATTCCAAGAACGAAACTTGCCCGGATCTACGGGAAATCATTAGCGACCATAGGCCATTGCATCATCAAATATGAACAAAACGGAGTTAAATTATGTTTTTGTTGTTATCTGAACAGCTGACAGATTTGCAGTGCTGCGAGAATATTCAATTTTATCAAACAATCGCGTCGGAAATGCAGCAAGTTGCCAGTTTATCAGTGACGTATAGATAATTTTTATTTAAACGCACAATATATTTGTGTACTGCTGGGCTTCCTTGAACTAATTCTACACTTTTATGATCTTTGATAAAGAAGAGCGTCATTTGTGAAAGGTTCCTCTGCGAAACAGAAACGGTGTTTCGTATCATATTTGAACGTTAGAGTACACGATATAATTAATTCTGAATTACAAATAAATAATTTGTAATTCAGAATTAATTATATCATGTTGGGTTCTAAAATATGATTTTACCTGCGTACTTTGATAAAAGCCAATAAAAACCAGTAATTTTTTGGTAATGACTAATTTCTGCGACCAGTATTTAAATCTTTTGTAGTAACATGTAGTTTGTGTCTTAAGAAACATCCGATGCACCAATCATTTCATTTCCGTAAATCGTTGAGGTAACTCTTTTGTAGCAAAGAGTCTTTAAAATAAATGGGAAAGAATTAAAGATGTTGCTATCAATTTCATTTACGCATTTCATCGCTAGCCTGATAGGTAGATAAATTAGAAAGATCAACACAGACAAATCAGTCTACCTTTCAACTTAAGGTGGGGATTTGTAATATCAAGAAAACTAATCAACCTTCTCTTAGATCAAAGTTGGCTATGTTCGGATGTTAAAATTTAATGTTTTGGTCCGTAAATTTCCTTAAGAGGTTAGAGTGAGATGAATTCGGTAGGACATATTTTTATTAATTTATTTTGGCAATTGAATACTTTACGCTGACATCACAAATGAGATGAGTGTTCATTTTTGACAGTTCGCTTATACTGTTTACATGGACTTAGAAAAATTCTTTACGATTTCCTTCGAGCGAATCTAGTCGTCCACAAATTTTTCTAAGTCCATGTAAACAGTACAAGCGAACTGTCAAGAAAAGTGAAGTTAGCCGTGTCAGTAAAGAACCTAATACAGAGAGTTTCAGTATATTCATTTAATTTATATGCAATAATGTCACAATTGAACAACATTTTGTCAAAAGCCAGTGAATATCCAAAGGTGCCGAACAAAAAACCGAATTTGCGGTGTACATTATAACTCAAAATCTACTAGACCAATCGTTTCGAGAATGCACACTGTCTATTTACATAATTCCCTAGGTAACTTATTAATTTGTTGCGTTTCGACCTTGTCTTATCTGAATCCGACACAAACATAGCGTCGAACTTAGTTCGTCATTATCCTGTTATCTTATGAAAAACTGAGATAGATATGCCATGTTTCTGAATTTTGATATATTACCCATCATCGCTTATATGTCCCGTTTTCTATGGGATTTCCTATCCTTATGGGACTGGTATGCGATCATGGGCAGTATATACGCAACACGATTATGACAAGCACCAAATTCTCGATTGAAAGAGTTGTTTCTTATTCATGGCTTTAACCTCCTTAGGACATTCGCCGATTGAAAGAGTTGTGATATCTTGTGACAACAAAAACCAGACAACAATCCTAATATCAAGTGCACATTGCAGTCACAAAGCTTATAGCAAACCAACAGATGTCTCTGACGACATACATAGTTCCTATACCAGCAAATCATCAGCTAGGTTCTTGTCTAGGGACTAAAACGTTTCCCACC
Source organism: Topomyia yanbarensis (assembly GCF_030247195.1). Taxonomy (NCBI): domain Eukaryota; kingdom Metazoa; phylum Arthropoda; class Insecta; order Diptera; family Culicidae; genus Topomyia; species Topomyia yanbarensis. The sequence continues at coordinate 109,413,710 of NC_080671.1, forward strand.
ATAGTTTTCACTGCTCTTGGTTAACTTGTGTTTTCAAAATTATTGAACAATAATTTTCCAAATAAAGTGGGCAGAAGCTCTGGTTTGCTGACGTGAAAGCGAATACGAACTCTTGTGAATGGTTTGGATTTTTTTTTGTGTCTAACTAACGCTAATTTGGGTACCAGTTTAGATGCATCGTCTAACTAAACACCCAGTTGGTGCTAGTTACTGACGAGATGAATTGGAAACCCAAAAAAAATCAAACTTAATCATAAGCTCTTTTTGAAGAGATGTTCCGAAATATTGATTAGGAACAATGCTTCGAATGGAAAGCGAAATTTGATTGGGTTTATTGTCTATAAACACAAACTTGCTCACCGAAAAATTGCATACATTTCAATATTTGCTAAAATGCCTTTGTTTGAGAATGCGTAGAGTTGACACAAAAACTCAATGTGATTGACAACTATAACAATATTTTGGAAAGTAGAAAGAAAACGATGAAAAAATACGTTTTTTGTTTGGTCAGGGTAGGTTTTTATGAGCATTTGATTTTTGTTGTATAATCAATTATATAAATAGCCCCTAACCAGGTTTGGAAACAAAATAATTCAAGTTAGTGGCTTTCAAAAGTGTATATTTGTGTGTTGAATTGAATGGTGTAATAAAATGTTGTATAAGAGTACTCGTTTTGGAGTTGTGAGCTTTAATAGTGAAGAAAAGTACTGCAAAAGAACTGCTCGAAAAAAATGTTTACGGTAACGGTCACATTATTTCAGAACTGTCAACTTTGGTTGTTCAGTATCTTTGAAGTAAATTACAGCATCTTCTAATAAAATAATTTTGGAGGTATACCTAGAAGTAATTATAAAGTATTTAATCTTCAAACAAGTTTAGTTCGAGACTTGACGTCTTCAGTAAAGTTTTCGAAAATACTAACAACGTAAAAAGAAGCCGGAAGACCCTAAGGTTAATAATCAAAACAAAAAAACTTTGTTGAAGACATTCCATAACTAATTTTGAAAAAGGCATAAGTACTCCGTGTGTTCAGAATATCGAAATATATTAAACTATATGCAGAGTCGTAGCGTGGTCTTCTGCCGCCCTTGGCGGGGTCCCGGTTTGCGTCCCTTTGGTGTTTACTTTGGCTTTGTTTTTCAGTTCGCCCTTCAAAAATTAATTTGTGTACTTGGAAATGGCACACCTACTCCCTACTTAATTTCACGTAAATTCCAGCCACAAATCTTTTACTGTATAGTTATGAAATCAGTTGATGCTAGGTGTTTGTAGGCGACAGAGCGAGCATCTCTTCAGAAGACTGCATATTAGGGTGTCAATGGCATGCATGGGAAACAAGAGGATTTAACAACAGGACGCACCTCAACAGCATTCGCACCATGAAAAAAGTCTCATTGCAAAATTATGAAACGTGGAGATCAACTATCAACTTGAAATATTTTGTAAGATAGCCTTTATGGATCCTGAAAAACTCTGGATTTGAGTTGATATTGGGGTTTGTCTTATAAATGCATGAAACAACGGATCTTGTATCTTCTCGCAAAAAATTGTTTTAACAAAAGTTGTCTCTATGGTACTTCTAATTTTCGATTTCATGAATTTCTAAAATATTTGGCATACAAAAAAATGAAAGCTACATTTTCAAACTTAAGTCCCATCTCAATTCCAAAAAACTTTCTAGTGCCTCAAAGGCATTTTTTCAACATTACACCAGATCCCGACGCTTCATGGCAATGTTTTTAATTGCGCTCAAATTGTGTAAGGTGACTCTTTTTCGAGGTGTCAATTCTTTTGGGGTGCGTCCGGTTTGAAAATTCAGGATGACCATAAATATTAGCACCCAATCGTGTATCAAGTATACCAAGGAGACAATTTTAGGAACTTTGCACTGATTGGTGGATTGTTGAGTACGGTGCATACCATTAGATTTGAATTACCAGTCCTAAAACCACTACGGCATGCCGGTTATATTTCAGGCAGCACCCACCCATCTTATTGCACAGGCAAGTGAAACAAAGAATACTTTCGTGATCCATTGCTGATTTAGTTTTTCACAGTTTTTTTCTTCGTTTCAGTTTCCAATAGGTTGCAACTAGCCCTATATCGTGTGAAGATAGATGACCACATTATTCCTTTGCTATAAAGTTCAGATCTGTCTTTCAAATTATATCCCCCATAATTTCTTTCTCATTATTTATATTGTTCAGTTTTCACTTTGCATCTGGCTCTAGGCCTGTGCATAAATAAACCCTCCTGAAATGATTCAAATGATCCTAAAATGGATGTAAAATAAAATTTGGCCTCAAAGACTCCAAGTTTCCATTTATAATCAAACACATTGAACTGGGGTCGACCATATCTTACCTTCTTTCGGATCAAAGGTAGTCCACTAAGTATTGTAATATTCAGCAAGACGCAGAAATATTCAGCTGTGCCAGATATCTCAGAATTGAGATATTTTGTCTAAAGCAAACAAATGTCGTTACTGGCGACAAGACTTTTAAGAAGAACCAACGCGTTTACATGCCCGCACACAAAGTTGAGATCGATGGTGTAGTTATCGATTCTAACTTGTCATGCGTGGGACTTCTGGCTTTTTAGAAAAAAAATCCCTCGCTCCAGTAAACGAAGATTTTGAATGGCAATCACACCGGACGGAACAAAATAGTGTGTTCCTTCAAACTAGTGTTGGCTTTGGCGAGACAGCTTTGCGTCTTCTTCGACAAGGATCGTCTGCATGATCGGTTGTTATTGCCGCGCGTCATGCATGCAGTATTGCACAAATTACAAGCAAATGGGTCTTTGTTACAATATTTTTTTTTCTCTCTTGAGAAGCCACCAAATATACTAGCAAAAGGGAGCTCTGTCACAAATCCGAAGCAAACAGCACCTGGTATTAGACATTTGAGAAGAAACAAGGAGTTTCCAATGCTTCCAGGAACACCAAACATCTCTTGTGACATTTCAACTTAGTGCAGGTTTGGTTGGATCCAGGTTACGAAGCGGCAACTTTGTGATATTACGAAACTCCTCCCGGCATCGAGAAGACTTTAATTTTCATGGCACGGCATATCTTCTCGGTGATAATTGATCTAGCTTACTATACGATCTTTGCTACAGCTTTAAAAAGGTGACCTGCTTTACTGTCCATGACCACATTTCCTTTCCCCTTGTTTCTATGAAACTGAGAAAACGAGTAGAAAAAGTTTTTAATAATTTTCGCAATTTTTGTTGAAATTTGAAGTATTCGTCTTGTCCGTTATTTATTATGGACTAACAGGCCCGTAGCGTAGTCTTCTGATACATTTGGTAGAGTCTGAATTATGCACCTCTCGGCTGTCTACTTTGGCTTTATTTTTCAGTTCGACTTTCAAACAATTTTTTGTATAACTGGGAATGATACTCCTATTTTGACTTATTTTATGACATAACCTCACTTATTTTATAAAGCAGATCAAGAATTCAGGGTTTAGGGACAAAATGTCGAAAGACAAAATGTCGAATGGACCAAAAGTCGAAAGACAAATGGTCGAAAAACAAAAGGTCGAAAGGCCAAAAGGTCGAAAAGGACAAAAGGTCGAAGAGACAAAAGGTTGAAATGGACAAAAGGTCGAAATGGACAAAACGTCGAAAGGAACAAAACGTCGAAAGGAACAAAACGTCGAAAGGGACAAAACATCGAAAAGATGCAATATTGAAAGGCATTAAACAAAAGGGACCTTTTCACGCGGTTCCTTATTCCATCGCAGTATTTCTTAACATAGTGTTTTAATTAGAATCATAACAGAATGTAAAAACCAAGAGGATCAATTGCTGTTTTTTACTGTCAGTTACTATTCAATTGCATTTCATTATTAACCATGTATTTCTATTTGCTTAGTTCGTTGCTGTGTTGTATTTAAATGGAGTAGACCATTCCATTTTATTTTGTGCCTTCTCTGACTACAATTGGCAGTGTATTGTTCTGTTTTCATGGTAATTTGGGGCCTATGAATTAGTACGGAAATCTGTGATAACTGCTTCGTTGCCATCTGTTATCTATCATTCATTAGCCGTTTCATACGCAGCTATAATTTTTTCAAGTAGTACTTTGAAACTTGCGCCGGTCTTGGCAGTTTTTAAATTAAAAAGTAATCTGAATGAAGCTATATTTTTAAAACTACTGAAAATCGATGTTAATTTATATGTTAATGTTAAACAAATAATGAATTCTACCATGAGCTTGAATTTTGCTATAATTTTGTTTTTCCTTCTTTATAACATGAGCTGTTCTTTATATGATGATTGATCTGCCAATTATATTCCTTTCTCAGTGATGATTTGCGATTTGGGGTTCAACACATCGTATTTTGATCGCCTGTCACAATTAATTATAGTACTGAAATATTCAATAGTCCCAGACACAAAATATGTTCAATGAAGCTAGGACGGAACTGCATAAAGTTGATTGCATAGCCAGCGTAATGCGGTGTAGTCGCATAACCTAGGCCAAAGAACCGAAGCGGTGCAAAGCCGCTGAAGATCCGCTGGACGAGGTGGCCGCCGACTCGCCGTTGGAAGCGGCGGCCCCTCGCAAGCAAACCTGTGATCCACCGGTTTGCCCGGGGTCGATAAATTAGTTTAGGTCCGACTGAGCGGAGCGACGTCGGACAGCACACGAAGTAAAGCGATGTGGCGTAGCCACATTAGGCGGCAGTTTTGATATATTTATTTATTTTACTCTTCTGCTTTAAAAATGATGAGCTGTCAATGATTGGTATGCGACATTTTTATTCCAAAAATAATATTGCTAAACGATTTTTGTTTCACTATAATATACAGAGATACATATAATTCTAAATATAATATAAACTATTTTCCTAAGAATAAATGAAATTGTCAAAAATACAAATTCACGTTGTTTGAACTGTGGCCTGCAAGGGTACGGATCTATCTGCTTTAGCGTTTCCCAGTTCACTGAACAAGCGGTTTAAGCGCCACCTCTTGCGAAGACCACTTGTCACGTTCAAGGTTGCCCGACCAGAAACCCAACCCCAAGGCGGGTAAGTTTTGCTAAATTTTGGGGGAAACGATACGGCAGACGCAAAAGCCGAAGGGTACTCTGGGATGACACCAAGCAATAATCAAAAGAACGCGACTAAACAACTGGTTATCATCACAGGCAGAATCCCCAATAACTACCAATAATAAGTCAGCTTCCGAAACCAGAGTGGTTGTTCACTTTACACCTTTAAAACGTTGACGACTGCTGGTATCGCGCTGCTTGCACTAAATTTGATGAAAGCTTTTCGACGACGACGCGGCTGCTTTGCGCTGCCTTGCGCGAGGTTGTTGTTAAGGTCCTAGCTTGGAGTTCGGTATCTGCTGGTAGTGTCCGATCTCCGCGGAGCGTACCAGAAACAAAATACGGATGCAACGATCCGGCGGACGGCGTTTAGCGGTGCCGCCTTACGCACGTGGCGGTGCGTCTTTGTCCACACTTCGTATCGCCTGCGCATGAGAAAGTGACGTTTAAGGCACAGGTAGTGTGATGCGACTTGGCCAGATAACCGAGTCCAAGGATCCGTAGCGGCATCAAGCCGCTGAGGATCCGCCGGGCGAGGGGACGCAGTCTCGCCTTCGAATGTGCAAACAAACCTGTGATCCACTCGTTTGTCCGGTATACTCAAATATGGGCGCTGTACACTGAAAGCTACTAATGAACAAAAATTTACACAATTTTTTTTTCCGAAATTTTAAAAAAGGAAATACTCTTGTTTATGAGATGTCAGAATTTAAAAGAGATTTGATCCACTTTCCCGTATTGTAGCGGAATAACTCATGTAAACAAACTATCTGAACTGTCAAAAAAGTGAGTGTAAAGAGTACCATGATATGCTCCACAGAATTTCTTCGAAGGTGACTAATCGAATCACGTGTTATTTTCATAAACATTAATAAACTCGTTTGTAATGAATTCATAACGAAATTGAAATCGCAACAAAAGGTACCCAATTACATCGTTTACGTTCACGCTAAGCCAATTACACTGAAATATAAACGCGGTAGGAATAAACATAAAAATATCAATCCTCGCTCATTAAAAACCCATCGAGGCCGTTTATTTGGAAACAAATGAAAGCAACAATAAAACGAGCGGAACGAGTAAACACTACCATCCATATGCGATATTATTATTTCCAATGCCAACAACAACAACAGATTGGTTGCATCGTTTGTAGAAGCCATTTTTGTACCATCTCGGTCCTGACTCGGATGCACCATTCGCATAAAATAAACAATCCCATATGAAATCTGCTTGTGAATGAGCTACGAGCTGATTGGAGTTTTCGAGATGCAGTTGAATGAAAGGGAGGGAAATAAAATCCAAGAAAAGGCGTCCACTATCGAAGTATAAACAGCAGAAGTGCATCCTTTGCCGTAGATCGGTTCAGTTCAGGTTTGTTCACTTTTCTTGAATGCTGACTGTTTATCTTAGTTATTTCCTTCAAGTTCTGAGAGTAGGAACTTGTGGACTCATTTATTTACGGTGAGATTTTAGATCTAATAAATCCTAATTCTAAATTTGGCATGCACGAGGTATTTTACGAGAAATTCTTTTTCGCTATTCTGTTCCAATCAAAAAAGGTAATCCCACAAGCTACCAATAAACAATAACCTCCCGGAAGGTTACTCACCTTGTGATCAATTCAAAGGAACAATCCATTCTCCGGGGACAGGCCAACAAGTCTTCCTTAACAGCAAACAATAAAACACTCATGAAACATTCATTTTCATCAGTCTAGCACGTACGGTTAGTTGGCTGGTTGGTAGCTCTACACATGTACAATATGCACATCGTGAAAGAAGTTTCACAACTTGCCGCTCCCCTATAAGTAGGTACGTCACTTCGCAAGGGCGGAGGTCAGGAAAAGAACATAAAACACGTGGAAAATGTGTCCAATTTGCTGAATAAAACTCCAGCAGAACTCAATTACCACCGAGCAAGAGTTTGAGGGAGTATGATTTATGCCGGTTCAGCTACACTTCCTGCCGTTGTTTGGCTGTATGTACCGTAGCTTTCACGAATGAATTATTTATTAGCGTACTTAAATGTTTTATTCGCTAGCAATTGTTGTACCCTTTGGGTGGCTTGTACGGTGAAAAGGATCAGGAAGATCGCGTCAGTTTGCTTCGAACGCAATGTTGTCACGTGTGCAGATTTAAAGGGTAAATGCTGCAAATTAGGGAGACTAAAAACTGCATAGATACAATCACAAAACTAAATAGATTACAGCCTGGATCCATCATTTACGAAGAAATAGTGAACCTTACTGATAAAACCTATAGCTCTTTACCATACTGGATTAGGAATAAAAACATATCCTTGAATTTTAGCTTACATAGGCTTATCGAGCAATTTCATTCAAATTATATGAAGTTCCGTAATCAAATTCACAAAGATCATGCGAATAATACTAAGCACGCAGAATAATGTGAATGTGATAACTAAATTTGCAATGCCCAGTCGGTACTCTGACTAGAATGTTACTCCTGTGCTTGAAAAAATGTAACAATCTTTTTCTGATATTTTCGGATTCATATCCGGCAGAAATTTTTTTGTTTGAATGCAAGATTGCAGGCTACGCCAGTGGTTGACATGGTCGGATGCAGCTAAAGGGCGAATTATGTGCTTTGTTCAACTATTGGTTCTGGACCATCGAAGTCAGTCGCAGCGCCTGCACTCCCCAATTCATTTCCAGTAATGCCGAAATGACCGGGTACTCATACAAGGTAGATAGCATTTGAAATCTTCGATTTGAGTTCAACATGCAAAAACCAATTTCAATGTCGAACAGGCCCGTGCACAGAAAATTCTCCAGGGGAGGTTGGGGGCGGGGATTTGTTTTTATACTTTTCTTATAAAAGAAGAGTTATATAAACCCTCAAACTTTGAAGATTTTTTCCGATACCTGCAGGCCCGAGTCTTGTGTATCAAACGATTCAGCTCAACAAATTGATTATCTTCATTTATAACCACTGCCTGTTGGCTCGTCATAGTGTCAGATTCTTACTGCAGTGGTTTATAGTAAGCTTACTGACTAAATCTAAACCTCTTGTTCCTCCCAATCCTCATTATTCCGAAACTACCGTTAGGTATCACTTCAGGAGTGTCCGTGGGCTATTTTGTGTTAACTGTTTCTGCTTTTTTTCTATTGCTGCTGTGTCTTGCTTTCTGTGCTCAACGTTCCTGATATAACTGACCTGCTCAGGTTGTCATGAGCCATTTAGCTGTCAGCTACTCCGGCGAACCGATCCGGAGATGTAGACCATATTGATGTACATCCCTCGTAGGGTTTCTTCCGCGACTACCGAAATCAAATGGCATGTGATGTGTCGAAACGGCTAGCAATATCCTTTTTTTCTGACCAGAAAGTTAAGAAATTTCAAAAGTACTTTAAAATATTCATGGGAGGAGTTTGAACCAGCAACCACCTCCCCCCCACCCCCCTTGCACACGGGCCTGATGTCGAATCTTACGAACTAAGTGCTTTAAGCACAGCCTGACTCTCTAAGGCTGTGAACCATTTGGTGAAATTTTTAACTTTTAGTTAAAATCTGACACTTCTAAAGTTATTTGCAAAGTAACCCTACTCTGGAGCATGGTTAAAATTGACAGAGCGATAGTTAAATTTGACAGCTCGATGGTTAAAATTTGGCTGGATGTTGTTGGCTCGAATCAAAACTTGTCGAAAGTAAACAAAGTTCATTTCATATCGTCAACCTAGCGCCCAGGTGGTGAAATCATTAGAATTCAATGGGGTGCTGAAGCATTGCCAGATTTTTTTTATTTCCAGATTAACTTTTACTAAACTTCCCAGATAAGCTCAGCCGGAATGCTGGCTGGTTCTAGTTCGTATTCCGGCTCCGATGACACAACCGATTTTAGTTAGAATGTTTAAGGGATATCATTTCGATGCGGCTTAGCCGCATAACCGAGGACTAGGAACCGAAGCTGCGCAAAGCCACTGAGGATCCGCCGGACGAGGTGGCCACCGACCCGCTGTCAGAAGCAAGCGAATCTGTGATCCACTCTTTTGCCCGGCTTACTCAAACATAGGGGCTATCCCTAGTTTAAGTCCGACTGAGCGGTGGGGACACAAAATAAAATGGGCAACGCTAGCAAAATGTAAACACAAATCTTGAGCGTTTTTTCAAAACGTCATATCTGCAATGAGTTACTCTCTTTGTTTACTTTCTCTTTCGATTTTTTCGGCGTCACTATAACATTTTTTACTTATTTTACAGTACAGATCGAAAGACGGTGGTTTTAACTAGCATATTATGCAAAGAGTTGAGGGATAAATGTTAAAATGACCGAATTATTAACAGAAGAGAAAGTAATCAAAGAGAGTAACTCATTGCAGATATGACGTTTTGAAAAAACGCTCAAGAAATGATCACTCCGGATGAACCTATCGTCAATTGACATTTCGACGAGTTTTGATTCGAGCCAATAATATGGGCCCATATTATTGGCTCGAATCAAAACTCGTCGAAATGTCAATTGACGATAGGTTCATCCGGAGTGTTCATTTGTGTTTACATTTTGCTAGCGTTGCCAATTTTATTTTGTGTCCACCACCCAATGTGGCTACCGCTCAGTCGGACTTAAACTAGGGATAGCCCCTATGTTTGAGTAAGCCGGGCAAATGAGTGGATCACAGGTTCGCTTGCTTCCGACGGCGGGTCGGTGGCCACCTCGCCCTCTAGGCCTCGGTTATGCGGCTAAGCCGCATCGAAATGGTACCCCTTAAACATTCTAACTTGAATCGGTTGTGTCACCGGAGCCGGAATACGAATTAGAACCAGCCAGCATTCCGGCTGAGTTAAACTGGGAAGTTTAGTACAATTTGATCTGGAAATAAAATTGTTCTGGCAACGCTCCAGCACTCCGTTGATTTCACCACCTGGGCGCCAGGTTGACGATATGAAATGAACTTTGTTTACTTTCGACAAGTTTTGATTCGAGCCAACAACATCCAGCCCAATAATATCGCTAGACACAGTGTTGCGAGTTCCCCGCTGCGGGTAGCGCAGAACTACCAAAAGCGAATCTAAACGAAAACACTAAGGACAAAATGCACCTTCTCAAATCAAATAAACATTGTTTATTAACTTATACAACCATATATTGCTCCCTTCATTTCCTCCTGCTTACTTCTTCTTACTAAGTCTTCCTCTTTCTCTTCTTATACCTTCATCTCCTCCCTATCGTACATTCTTAAATCCTAATAGCCACGCTTCCTCTATTTCCTATCGTACTTTCTTAAGTCCTACTACTCACTGTTCCTTCACTGTAATTCCATACCGCTCCCACCGGTGCTCAAATCAAACTCCGCCGTGCCGTGCTAATTAACAACCGGGAACAGTCTGCTTCCTCATCTCGTACAGATCAGAAGCCAAAAAGCGACCTGCTTGCGAACAGCACACAAACAAAAAATACTACCCGCGCCGCGCCGCTCTAACGTGTACGTGTAGCATATAGACACAGGAAAGTTCCGTTGCAGCTAACTGCGAGTGAAATGAGTGAACAACAAAATAAATTTCGCCCATTACGGGAGAACACAATCGCGATTGATTTTTCGCAAACCCGTCTTAGACCTTCAGTGCGCGAGGTGGAACAATTGGTCAAGGTGAAAATGGAACTTTATCTTACAGAGATATCACACGTCCAGCTTCACCACACCAGGAATGTAGTACTAATAACGTTCAACTCCTTAGCCGAGGCAGAAAGGTTCGTAGCAAAGAACAACATGCAACATGACGTCGAATATGAAAACGTCAAAACCAAGATCCCCGTGTATATGGACCTTGATCTAACGGAAATTCGCCTCCATGATCTGGCACCTCGTACTAGCACGGATTATATTAAAAGATTCATGTCGAAGTATGGAGAAGTGGAATCCGTCTCTAACGACACTTGGAGAAACTTTTTCCCTGGCATTCTCAACGGTGTTCGGGTTGTGCGAATGCGGCTGTACCAACCTATACCATCTTACTTGACTTTCGAGGGCAGATCATCTCAAGGTGTTAACTACATACAAAGAACCCTATGCACATACCCTGGGCAGGTGCCCACGTGTCAGTTCTGTAATCAGACTGCACACTACGGTAAGCCATGCGCCAAAACAACTAAAGAAAACTCATCTTCAACCACCACTACCAAACAGCCTTCAACATTTGCTGATACACAACAAACAGCCGGCCAACAAATGAATGCCGGACCAACAATATTCCACGGCATCCCAAAGCCAATACTCACCGTACGCAGGGATGAAATAAACAAGAAAGAAGACGGCTATATCAAAGTCACTCGAAAACACAAAAAGCACCAAAAATCTAACAGCGACAACCATTCTAGTGATGACGATATGGACACAAACACAAGCGAGGGGGAAGGCAGACAGACTGATCAGCCAGCAGCAGAAGGTACACCCGACCATCGCTCACCACCGAGAAAGAAAGTCAACACAAGAAACGGAAAGCAGTGCACCCAGGATAGTCGACAAAAATAATGTTCGATGGTTTATATATATTTTGATATCTATTTTGAATGAAATTTTGAATTTGTAATTTTTGAAATGTACATTATTTTCAAAAAGGCGAATGACCCTCGAGGTTAAAGCCTTAATAAATAAACAAACAACAACAACAACCGGGAAGTTTCATTGTACCTGCTTCGTACGCTTGTCGACCGTGAGTAATGCGTGGGTCGAATTTATACAACCGGTCTTCGCCCAGGGCCCCAGACGATCTTCTCAGATTTATCTCCGTCGTTTCGATTCGGTGATTCGGCCTTATCAGTGGAAATGCGGGGTGCTGCAAGAATATGCTAAGAGAAAAGACCCTATTGGGCACCTGACATTAGTCCCCCGTGGTCTCGCGGCAACCAATTCACCATTCGGAATGCAGGCGGAATGCAAGACGCTCTGCCTTGGACGGAATCTCACAGGTTGCTTCTATCCGGGCGTCGCTTGAGTACTGGAAGGAAAGCATGGTAGACGTGCTTCACTGTTGGCTGATATTATCCCTACCGCTAGTAGCACTTTGTGGTTGCTCGAGGATAATGCTCTCTCTTCTGATACAGGTTGTCGGTGCCCTTCTTCGATCGGCTGTCGCATGAAGTCTAAAAGTGGGCGACGTTAAGCGAAATCCACAATGTGACGCACTTGCTTACCGTTTCGATATCGGCGAAACCGTCCGACGGCTGCTATTGACTGGGGGCTGCAATATCGAATGCCGTCGTCCTGAGAATCTTCACGGAAGGCCACTCTGACGTCGTTTCAGTGCTAGAAATGCAACCGAATCAGATGAGTTTTACTGTCGCTTGCCCTTTTCTTACCTCTTCGATGTCGAATACTAGCCGCCTTCCGGATCTTTGCAGACTCTTGTTATCTGGCGTCGTTTCAGCGCTTTGATGTCGCCTTCTTTTTGGGGGAACCAATTCACTTTCGGCTGATCTGAGTGCTGCAAATTTTCCTACGGCTGCTAATGGGCGTGAACTTTTCGAGATCGAGCCTAAAAACTCACTAGCCGAGCTTTTTTCGGTCGAGCAACGTGCTCAGCAACCTACTTCTGCGGCGTCGGTTTTACTTTTGGCGTTAATTGCCAATGCCGAGGCAGTTTCTAGCACTACCGTTGTGCTTGGTTGTGTTGTGAGAGTGCGTTTCGATCGCACGGTGGTGTGTCTTTGCGTTCATTTCAAGCGTCGCTTTGCGAAAGGTCTTCCGCCTTCGGTGTAAGGTGTTTGATTTGACGGTTTTTTGGCAAACATTACAATTACTATTTTTAGCTTTTTCTCTATTTTGCGTGGCTTATAGCTACTTAGGGTACATACTGCATGACATTTTATTATTTACGTAACAACAGCCTCCTTTATTATTCATAAATTTCCAGAGCAATATTATTATAATTTTAGTTTTCAATCTTTGAAGTAAGAATAATATGCCAAAGAAAGAATTTATGTACTTCTATTTTACTTAGTTCGTTTGGCAGAGCCCATCGGGAGTGGACAAAATCGGGGACTGATAAAATCGGGTCTTTACTGTATGCCAATATTTCTCTATAAAACAAACAAAATTGAGATGTCCGGAAGTAAGTTAAGGGAGTCTTCTACTCGCGAGGTCTAAAATTGAGCACTTTTTTGGGAATTAATTGTAAAGCATATACTCAATGGATTCAGAAACTTTTTTTTTTGAAGATACATATTTTGACTTATCAATTTTACTGAAGACGAAAAGAAAAATCTCTCGCGACCTTGAAACTTCATTGATGACATTGATGTTGAGACTGCATGGGTCCCGCTTAAATAAAGTTGTGGCGAATTGGGTAATCTGTAATCAGAAAACTCATATTTTTTTATCATCATGGTTTAGACGAGAGGGATTTTTTTTATTTTATAATTTGTAGAAGTTATGTAACGATTTGTAAAAATTTCCAATATTTACGTTATTTTTTGGCCTATTAGGGGTCATAGAAATAGAACAAATTGACGATTGTCTTGTACGCAGCTCACCTGGGTACCCTAAGTAACCAATAAGCATCATAACATAGCCTAATATCTGCTTTAGATCTACATATAAAGCTGTCCTGGGAGTGGGCGTAGCGTATTGGTAAATCGATTGCCTTGTACGCAGCGCACCTGGGTTCGAGTCCCGACCCCGCACATAGGGTTAGAAATTTTTCCTAAGAGATTTTTCTAACCCGAAGAGGCGAATGACCTTAAGGTTAAAACCTCTATAATTGAAATAAAAAAAAAAAAAAAAAAAAAAAAGCTGTCCTGAAAAGCCGTGGCACTACTAATGCTATTCAAAAGCTTCAGTTGGCTGTCATTGTCCGCCATGGTTTTAAAACCATTTCTTATGTTTCCTTTCGGTATGATGAGCAAAAAGGAAAATTTTAAAATAAAATATTCTGCTTAAAACCGTAATTGATTCTGTTCTAATGCATTGTAATGAATATCTTTAATGAGTTTTCGTTCTCACATGATATGAATGTTTACGAAAATAACCGTTAGTAAGTCTCGAACTGAAGAACGTTGCTTCGTCCTTCACGGTAAGTGCGCTGCGTTTGCTTCCTGGACTATATTGCATATGTTCGATTGAAATGAAATATGCTGAATATAATCTTCAAAAAGAGGTACATAACAAATAAACCCACTGCACTACAATAGCATTATATCAGCTTTTTATTTGCTATATAATGGCATTAAATGCACTTGTAAAGCTTTCATGCTTTAAAGATCCTTGAAGCATGTACGGCGAACATTGTACGCGTTATATCAGCTTTATATACGCATATAGAGCAAGCGATAATGCTATATGTCGGCTGTGCAGTTATGCATTATTGATGCTAATATAGAGCTTTATTGCGTTGTTAATGCTGTAATAGAACTAAAATTCAATATTAGTGCAAATGTATAGCCAATATAGTGCAATGGCTAAATGCTTATGGTTACTTGGGGCAATTCCCAACTCCGCACATAGGGTTAGAGATTGTTCTAAAGAGATTTCTCTAACCCGACAGAGGTGAATGACCCTAAGGTTAAAACCTTTATAATCAAATACAAAAAAATGAAAAGAACTCTGTATTTCGAGCGAAATCCCAAATAAGGAACACCTTTTTTATGAACCAATTCAATTTACGAATCCCTGGTTCTGTTCTTAAATGGAGGTTCCAGTATACTTCTTAACTATCATTGCTGTGAAAGTGAAGCTCCTGCAGAAAAATCCTTTTTCCGGTTACAGCGAACAACATGGGAAAACAATCCCACTGCAAATAAACTACCAAATTGGACGGTAAACTATCTTACAGGATGATGGTAATGGAAGTAGGTCTTTTCTTGCTGGCACTACCATGTGGCAAACTACATGGAATCGAAATTGAGTATCAAAGATCTCTGGATAGTGCATCTGCAGTGACACACTAACACAGGTGCGAATAGAAGCCTCTGCTTACAGATTTTTATAGTACTAATGACTTTTTAGATTTTTCCATTGTGATGTCCTATGAAACAAAATGGTGATTAAAATTTAAGGCGCCGCCCTAATTACTCTCGGGCTATAAACGATTTGCTTACACATTTAGGAATCTTGGAAGTTAGATTCTAAACGAAAAAGAAACCACAACTACTGCTCGTACGAGAAATATCAGTGATGAATGGGCTATAAACAACAAAAATGGCTGTGCGGTCCCTCGCCTTCTTGTAAACGTGAGCTGTCCTTTACCTTGAGAGGTACTTATTGACTACCCTCAGCTTTCATTGCTCAAATCACACATTCGAAAGATTCCTGTCTCGATTGGTCTTGCACTTTATCGGATTGGTACCACACAGTCTGGCGAATAAACTTATCAAGGAAATCGTTATTTTTCATTACAGTCCGACATCTCTTTTACACCTTAGCGCACCGCAGGCAACAGTCGGAAACAATAACAATCAAAAGTAAGACAAATACTCCAAGTCTCGGCCGGAAATAAACACCGACCAAAGTAGGCGATGGCATGGCGATCAGCTTCTAACCTGATAACGATTGAGCCCTGGTGCTGCTATCCAGCCACTATCACAGACAAATGGACATAGCATTCACTTATATTGTAGCGTTTATAATAAAAGCTAACATTGCGCCCGCTGTTCAAACGCACACTAAATACTGCAGCTGTTGTTACGCAAGTCGATGTCAGTGTGGCTATTGGAGACCGAGACAGCTGAGTAGGGTAGACGAGCCCTTATTAGGTTCGTTACTGACACAGCTAACCTCACTTTTCTTGACAGTTCGCTTGTACTGTTTACATGGACTTAGAAAATTTTGTGGACGACTAGATTCGCTCGAAGCAAATCGTAAAGAATTTTTCTAAGTCCATGTAAACAATACAAGCGAACTGTCAAAAATGAACACTCAGTTCATTTTTGACGTCAGCGTAAAGTATTCAATTCATCTCATTAGCCAGGATGACACACTATTTCGAATTCGGCTTACGGCCAATTGCTTCACTGGATGAAAACAACCGGTTTTCGCGTTGCTGGTGGCTAATTAGCCGAAAACCGGTTATCAACAAAAACTGGTTTTCGTCCAAGTGAAGAAATTGGCAGAAATTACAGTAATTAGATTGTGCTTAAATAGGTATCAGCATGCTTGCTTTGTGTTTCATAACACAAAAAATCTGGTTTGGAAAATGTACAATACTCGCGTTTGAGCGAAATAAAAAATTGAGTACAACGCATCCATATTCATTTGACCTAATGCGTTGAATATAGAGAGCAGACACTGCTCTAACTCAAGATGGAGAGAAAGATGGGGACATTTGACACTTTTGAGTGTATTAGTATTATACTTGCAAAATTAAGCATGGCGGCCGGGGCCCTTGAAGTAAACATGAACATCCGAGCGAGCATCCTGAGTCTTGGCGCACGATAAAAAGTGAGAAAAGGCCGAGCTTCACTTCGGATCTATCCATTAGAACCCTTATGGACACTTTTTACCTCGAAAAAAAAAACGATTAAATTAACTATGACCGCACCGAAACAAAACTTATGGTAACAGAAAGGCCCATTACGTCATTCGTTTGTGCTTTTCTTCTTCATATCCTCTTGTTTTTTCTGCCTCATCAAAGAAAAATGACAACCGCACTCACACACAGAAAAAAATGTGCACACCTGTATCCGTCTTGGCTCTAACTAATGTATTCAAATAGGGGATGAATACAGGAGCTAAGATGAATTAGGGCACAGTAACCGTATACGCGAACTACAGTAGTAATCAGCAGTCTCTATTGAATACTTTACGGTGACGTCACAAACGAACTCGAGTGTTCATTTTTGACAGTTCGCTTGTACTGTTTACATGGACTTAGATAAATTTTTTGCGTGTTCCTTCGAGCGAATCTAGTCGTCCACAAAAGTCCATGTAAACAGTACAAGTGAACTGTCAAGAAAAGTGAGGCTAACTGTATTAGTAATGAATCTAATTGTAATTGTGTTTTGAGGGTTTTCTCCTCCAAATTTCTTTGTTTCCCTGGTAGCTGTTTGGTGGCTTCTAAGAAACAGCATTTTGTTATGGCGATGGCGATTGCCACGTGCCAATCGAAGCTGAGCAGTTCGTTAGCGGAGTTCCGTCGTAGTCATTCTTTCAAGTGCTGCATCTCTTTGTCTGTGTTCCTACTACTTCCCACTGAAAATCGAAGACGAAGACAACGCTTTTCTTTTCTGTACTGGCGACAAACAAACTTTTGCAATATTTTGCTCGCATGGGAAGTTTACATTTGCTTCTGTGGTTCTGCCGTGTCGCTGCGGAATGTAATAGGGTGGTTCGAATTTTAATAATGTCATCACTGCTTCTGTCTATACAAGGCACTTTATGCATCGTATGTTCCAGCTTTCACTGACAAAATGACCTTCGTTCCGTCGAAGTATCGTGTAGAACTGTTATTAAAGCTTGGCATTATAACTGACACACAATATTCTTTTGACCTTCTGAAGTTAGTGCACTCTAGTGTCCGGTTTACTTTTCTATCAATGGAATTAATGCAGGCGAGAAACAAAACGTCTAGGTACTTTCTCGATGATATGAAACACTTGGTCTAGGGAAACTTCTTACGACAAAGAAAACTGTTACCCGGACAATACATGCTGATTATAAAGTTAAACAACTTCATCGTCCGGCTAAAGGGCTCGAGAAATCCGCACGTCAATTTGTAGGAAAAGTAGTTTTCCTATCAAATATGTTTCTATCTTTTTGAATATGCAAAATAAATACGATATCTAGCTAACAACATCGCTCACATTTAGTTGTTTGTGGAGCATTTTTGTGGAACTCTGAGAATATTTAACCGAATAGTTTGTTTTGGGAATGCGATTCATGTTTTCTTGAATCCTAAAACCTCGATTCAAACTCGTTCTGGTAACACGAACTTTATCGTCAATTATCAATTACTGGATCTAGCTCGAATGTCATTGGGAAGCAGCTACTGACTGGATTTGTTCTATAGCATCTTCCTCGCAGTCTGACGAAGACACATCAGATAAGAGGATTGGAGAAACCACCACTTGAACTTGCATCTTCTTGAGTGAAATTTAAACATTGCACTTTGCGCTGGTCTGGTTGTGTGGAATGCACTCTCCCAGATCAAGTGGGTAGCAAAGATTTTCACACTTGTTGATTTCTAATGGTTTCTTACGTTTCTTACCGCAGTGTATGAATGTGAATGTGGGAAACATTTCACACGCCAACTAAGGAGGCTTCGAATCATACGGGGAAGTATTGAAATATACCTTCAAATTTATTTCAAATTAATTAACCGTTGAGTATTTAGAGTGACAAATAAATTGGAATCATTTTATTTTTTTCTATATCTACACTGAGAGTATTTTAAGGAAAAAATAATAAAACCGAATTGGTTATTGATGTAACTGGATAAATGATTTAAATTATTATGTGTTTTTATATTTTTATGTAAATATTATTTTTTGGCAATAGAATTAACAGTAAAACAATGCCTTCCATTAGAACACTGTCACCGCTCTATTTTTATAGGCTCTAAAGCTAACCCCTGTGGCTGCAACCGCTGTCAAATAAGACCAATAGTTTCAAACAAGGACATGTTTACATTTTTGCAGAAAATTAACTAAAAACGATTCTCAGGCTCACGAAGTTGGAAAATGTATATTGGTGCATCAATGCATATCATAAAAGCGAACACACAACCTGATCGGTTTGTTCTATGTCTCACTCCAAAGAACTGGAAGACTGAAAGACTGAAAGACTGATCGACTGAAAGACTGAAAGACTGAAAGACTGAAAGACTGAAAGACTGGAAGACTGGCAGACTGGAAGACTGGAAGGCTGGAAGACTGGAAGACTGGAAGACTGGAAGACTGGAAAACTGGAAGACTGGAAGACTGGAAGACTGGAAGACTGAAAGACTGAAAGACTGAAAGACTGAAAGACTGAAAGACTGGAAGAATGGAAGACTGGAGGACTGGAAGACCGGAGGACTGGAAGACTGAAAGACTGGAAGACTGGAGGACTGGAAGACTGGAAGACTGGAGGACTGTAGGACTGGAAGACTGGAAACGCGAAAGCCGGAAATTTCTGCTTATCAGAGAACGTGGAAGAGGTTCGAGGAAGATGCGCGTGCGACAGACGTTCAAGGGCTGGCGGTCCTTTTTACGTGGAAATCTAAAACACATTTGGTCATGATTCGGAGCAAACTGGGTTTTACCACGATGATAATGATGAGATGGGACCCTAGGCATCCAAATGTCACTTCAGATTCTGCTTTCTATTGAATACTTCAATAGATTCAGAATCATCATCCGGAGAAGGTACTAATTTTTTAACGAAGTAGTGTCTGAGTTTGTTTTGCATAGGGCCAAATTGGGATTGAAATAGAAATAATTACAAATATCTTTAAAAATGAGTCTTTGAAATAAACCAAATGATTTTTGACGTAGAACTTACGTCTTTCTTTACTATACTGGGTGTCATTTCAAAATTTTCAAAACGGATGCGTTACGTACACTTTGAACCTTAATAACTTTTCTCCTACTAAAGGAATTACTAATTCATAAATCGAAAGGAAAACGTTCAACGCTTGCTATTGATACCTTGTTTGCTATGTAAAACTTGTTTAAAAAGTTCAAAAACTACTTTTAATGCGAATCAACATTAATGCTAGAATAAATATGGGTGTCACAGTTTTTCTTAAAGCCAGACGTGTCTAAGCCACAGAGCCGAACACACGTTATGCTGCGTTATGCTGCTCAACGAGAAGCTGCATTTGGACCACCAACCAATCAGCTACTGCCTTATCGCTGCCAACCAAGAACTGTCGTCGCCCTGCGTGACATTCATCGCTCTCAGAAGTGGACAGAGTTACTAATTCGCAAGCTGCTCTTCCAGTGCCTAGTCCGTGAGATTGCACAGCATTTCAAAACCGATCTACTCTTCCGGAGCTCAGCCGTAATGGCCATCTAAGAAGCCAGCGAGGCCTGCCTGGTTAGTTTGTTGGAAGATACCAATCTGTGCGCTATCCATACCAAGCGAATAATCATCATGCCGAGTGGGAAACGGCGAAATAATATTCACAACAAACGGTCCTTATTAGGACCACAAAATCGTTCTCAGAAGAATTACAATTGCAATTTCCATTTCGTGCTTTGGAAAATAACTTCCCTCTTATCGGGTTAGTTATTTTCTATAATAATATCCGAAAAATGTACGACAATACAAATAAAGTGACCAATTGGACGGAAGCAAGAAAATACCTACAAAAATTTGAGTCAGAAAAGTGACATTGACGGAAAAATGCTTTGATCGTTTCTGAAGCTGAAGTTGCCGATTTGTTTTCCAACGCCAATTATTTGCGCTGTGCTGTACGGAACAAACAGATTTTTGCGCGATTTGTTGGGAAATAATCAAAACAATTGTGTAGTAGATTCCGTTGATTTTACCGTAAATTTTGATAGAAATGATTTTGTAATAGCATTAATTAGCCGTGCTTTGATTGGTGGTTTTTGCAAATCTTTCAAGAACATTAGTGAATGTGGCAACCCTGCTACTAAGCGAAAGCCACACCAAAAAGAATGATGAAAATATTTCCATTTGTCGCACAAAAGGATGGACTTCCATTTGCACTAAGAAGTTTATAAAAGAGATCGCATTGCGATATACAATGCTCATTCGATGTGAGCTGCGAAAGGGGAACGTTCGTGTATGTACGCAGCAGAAGCGAATTCGGGCAAGGTTCGAATCGTTAGAAAGGATTCCCGTCTAGTATCACCAAAAATAGTTATCTGCAAACCGTTCTTATTAGGATGAAAACATAATGGAGAAAGAATTGAAGTAGAAAGTTCCATTTAATAACTTGGATTGAGTTTGCGCCTGTCAATTCTGCTGTACATGTACCAGTGATTCTTAGAAACAAATGTTTATCAAATTAATCTACAAACCCGAAGGTTTTTGCAAGTCCCAGAAAATCAGTGAATATGGCAATCTCATTCGACATGAAATTTCGAGTAAACATTCATTCAAAAAGTGCATTGGTTCAAATTATCCATGAATGTCATATGATATGCCCAAGTTTAGTCCTACGTCAACACCCCGGTTATGTCGCGGACATTACCCACTCCTAGTTTTTTATTATTGAAAATAAGCAATTGTCGTCATTTTATTATTGTCATTTTTCGTCGGATGTAATTTTAAATCAACAAATGGCAATGTAAAGGAACACGTACACTCATGCAAAAAATGCGGTTTGCTATGATTTCATGTTACATAAGGCATCTTTGAATTATCATAAGACAATATTATACATTTCTCTTATGTTTATGAGAATCATAAGATGCTCGTATGAAATTTGAACAACTGATATAGGCAATAACTTATAAAAATTTAAGGTCATTATAAAAGTCACATGTTTTTCACATTAATCTTATGAAAACATAGTTTTGTCACTTTTCTATTCATCATAGGATAAATCTTATGAATTTCATTATAAGTTTTGCCTTAATGTATAGGCCGGGTGACGACAATCGAGTTAGAATTTCGTTGAACTGAGCAAACTCATTTCTTCATGTGTTTAGTGTTTATTTGGCCAACTAGGGAACCAATCCCCAGGGCATTCAATGTGTGTGTGTGTGTGTGGAATACGGATGGTCTTGTCTGAGTGGAATATTAGTTGTTGAATCATGTATGAACTGATAATTGACAATCCATAACAGCACGAAGAACAAATGTTTTATTGTCATAATCATTGGTTTGCTTTTAGTCCATTAAAACATACATTATGTTAATAGTTTTTATTGTGTCGCTTAGACCGTTTCTTTAACATGTGATTTTGAGTGGCACATGCGCCACATTATTTATTGTTTGCCATATTACCGATATTTAATCATCATTTAATTACTATTATTATACGTCCAACTAGCGAAGATTCAATAAAGAAGCCTTCTGCAATATTTTACTTTTACTACATCAATTTTTATTATTTATTATGTTTTCAACATTTATTATAGCTTCTCTAAACAGAATTCATCCACGTCCAGGAAATATTGCCCAAACGGTCAACAAAATTGAACCACCAATAAATTAGCGATTCCATTATCGTTTCCGAAAAGCGAGAGCTAGATCTCCCGTCGTTCCGCAGCCGAAAAGTGAAACTATTATTCTGGCAACGTGCCTTCAATTGCTTTCGAGTTTGCCCAAAAAATGTCGGATCGTGATGCCAATAATTCCCTCAATTCAATGCCATCATATCCTACATAGGCACCCAAAACTACTTCATCGGCCAGCGGAAAAGCAAACAGAAATCGAAGCGAAAAGTGAAATTTGTGAAGATGCATCACGCAGCGTTCGATAGAAACAGAAAAAAAAGTAATAATTTTCCAGCTCAAGTTCAGTGCCAACAAAAGTTGGCACGGATTCCTGGCTTCGTTCGGTTGCGTTTTTCTTTCGCCCCAAGCTGAATTATGATGGTGCCGGCGCGGCTACTGGGCGTCTCATGCTGTGTTTCTACAGCTTGCCGTACGTTCAGCCGGGGAAATTGAAATGGTTCGATTTTGATACCAATTGTTCTAGCGTGCCAAATAATAATGGAAGCTGTTGGAGTGTGCCCTTCGGTTACATCTTTGGAAGTGGAATGAAAACAAGTATGTTCACAATCGATAACTTGAACCAGAATAGATTTATCTGCAACAAACAATAGATTTTTCGGTTTGTTAAGAATGCTAGTGAGTTTTAGAAGCGGTTAGATATACAACTTTATGTGGCTATTTAAACAATTTATCACCCTATGGCTAATTTTTCAAATCAGTTTCCCAAACACGACCAAAAGGGACCACTGTCTGTGTTCGTTATGTGACCAAGTGTTTTTTTTCAATCAAATCATTTCCTGATCCTGATTCCTATGCTAATCTGCATTGAAATATTTCCATTCTGATTTCGAGGTCGGAAAATTTCAAATTCAGTTCATAAATATCTAGCATTCTCAAACACAACTTTTTATTATTGCATTATAATGTTTTTCGGCGTGTTTCTTCTTTTTTGTTTCTGGCATGTTTCATTTTTTTTTGTTTCCGTATTTTTATTTCAACTTGGGGTGTATTTTTGCTCATTTCAGTAGGATTAAATAAGAAATAAGGACTCTCCCTGGTGTTAACTGCGAGCCACAATTGCATCAAAAGAAGCGATGCAACGCTTTATAAAAAATTAGAGCAATCTATGTTTAATTGCTCATGACTAAGTCCAGGACTTCACATTGCCATTGAACGAGGACTTCCTAGGAGGGCGGACGATGTGGTTGTTGTCTTGACATGTGTGGATTATTGTTTCGTATATTTGAAAATGGTGTCCCGATGCTCTCTGCTCCTGACTGTTGCTTGAAGACGAGGTGTGCCTTGGGTGCTTTTTGTTTAAAGTTTCAGTGTCCTTGTCGTCGTTTCTATTTGGTCTTACTGAACTTTCACTCGAGAATGCTATAAGGAGTAATTCCGGGTAATGAACATGGTCAGAGGAAAACCTATTATTCGCAGAAAAATTGGATTAACAATAGATAAATGACTATTCTGGCACAGTCCACGTGGTTTGCGGAGCTACTAAAGTTGTGCGATGTGCTATTTCGGTAATCGTTTCCTTATTATGCCATACTCCTGAATAGTAGAGTGTAGCTATAGTTCACAGACGGATTTTTAATTGGGACATTATCCAATAAAAAATAGTGAACGAAATCGATAAAATTACAACAACCCTTAAAATGAATACAATTAATAAATAGTTTAATGAAGAAAACGAATAAAACAAACTGAATTAATAGCCACTAATAATAAACTACTACATTTAAATAAGTTAATAGAATTAGTCCCATAAATAAAAATCATAAAATGAATGAGCTTTGAAATATTTAAAAAAAACTACTATTAAATAAAGGAACAAAACAATCAAATGTTGTAACCCTTTGCGACGCAGTGGGACGTATACGTCCTACCTACTTCTCCTCAGTTTTTATTGGATTTCTAGCTAGCGTTGGCATATAAATACGAATTTCTTTTAATTAACTTTTGGAGCTGTACTAGCATAAACAGTTATGTGAATTTGTTAAACAATTATAACTAGAAAATCTCGTTTCGCCTTTCTCATGTAGAAAGGTTATGCAATCACTCTAAAAATCGTCAACCTAATTCCTGTTCGTCGAGATCGGAAAATGTATGTGTGTATGTATGTATGTATGTATGCGTGTATGTGGAAAAAAATGTCACCTCTGTTTCTCAAAGAGGGCTGGACCGATATGCACAAACTTAGTCTCAAATGAAAGGTACAAACTTCCCATCGACTACTATTGAATTTTTTATTGATTGGATTTCCGGTTTCGGAGTTACGGGTGCAAGAGTGCGACCACACAACAAATTTCCATATAAACTGAAATGAAAAATTGTCAAAGGGGGGAGTAATGGGAAATTTCAAAATCGAATTTACATGTTTGATGCCTTTAAAATGCATGAAACGTTGAGATTTGATGAAATCTCGAAAACGAATTTTTTGACGAAAATTGACTTTTTGGACTTTGGCATAGTTTTGCCTTTCTCACATAGAAAGGTCATGCAATCACTCTAAAAATCGTCAACCTAATCCTGGCCAAACTTTTTTTTGACCTATATAGGCTTAGGTAGGAGTATGCAATGAGGGATTGCTATTCTAAAATTAAATTATTAACTAGTTTAAAATTTCTTAACAAGTTGAAAATTTTCGGCAGGATCGGGACTCCCTGGATCTTCCTCCTTGATCCGTCGCTGGTTTCAAGTGATGTTTCAGTGTCGACACATAGTATCTCAAAATCTTGGCTGTCGATCCATTGTATGTATGTGCAAATCATACTGAATATGCAATATACATTTCCACCATTGTATTCAACATAACCAGCCATGGAATCGTAGTTTGGACAAATGAGAAAGGCTCGATTACACCACTAGGTGGATTATAACAGGTTTTTTGCAATAAATTCGACTGTGTCTGAACTAAAAGTCCTAGAGATCTAAATTTTTTGCAAGTATTTCAAACGTTGAACTAAATAATAGATAAAAATGCAGAATTTTTCCGTAGGTAAGTTTTCTCAAAAAAAAATTACCAAAATATGCCAAAATGGAGTTTATTATTATGTTGGTCTATAAAAGATTCTGAGAGACAGGGATAACTTCTCAACTAGCATGAAAATAGATCATGTGGTTTTTGAGGTCGCTGACTACGATTCTGACAACAGAATTTGAAAATTCAAAATGGCGGCTACACAATGGCAGCCATTTTTTACGAAATTTGCAAATTTTGTTACAATAAGCATAAAACTCCCCAGCCAGCCTCTTTGATGGTATATCCAAGTTGCAACTGAATAATGCGTGTTTATATCCCACTAAAAAGTCGCACAAAATCGGCATATGCGTACCAAACTGGAGGCGATATACGTACATGGCTATTGAAATTGACGATTTCTGACAACAGAATATACGTTAAGCGCGATAATTTCTAGTATGAAAGCGATTCTAGAGAATATAGTTACGATTGGAGATGCGAAACAATCTCAGATTAATTACGATATCCATAACTAGTATACGATTCCGGAACACTATATACGATTAACTCTGATTCGTCGGTAAAGAAGATCAAATTATAGAACAGTAATCAGGCACATCACTCATCTCCAGTATAATGAAATATGTAAAAAAGCGGGGTTTGAGGATAAAAAAATGAATGCTGATTATTACGAACTGATTGCCAAAGCCCAACCCTTAGAGATCTTCTCGTATTAAGATGGGATTCGAACTTGCGACATTTGGGTTGTAGAACAGGACTTACTACACAGAACTATTTCAATTATTATGAATGTGACAATATTTTGTAATCATATCTTATCATTAAGTAGAGAAACCCTATTCCGATAAACATTCGCTATATATGCAGTAATTTCATTTCAAAGATATTAGAAAAGTCGTAAGAAAATTCGCTTTTCTTATATGTAGTGATATATTAAGTCGTATCTAACTTTTTGAAGTCATTGTGATGTATATCGAAGTCGTATATATGTTCATGTTGCTAACTGACTATTCCCACACATTGGGACGACTACAATGACTTTATGAAGTTATTAATCCGACATTGATCGAAGTAAATTACGATCAAATGTGAGCAAAAATACGATTTAATAATATAAATATTTGTAGCTATACAGGGTGTTTGGTTCATGGTTAAGAATCTCTCGGGTGGTGATAGACTGCCATATTTGGAGAAAAAAATTGTTCTACACATACCATCAAATCTCAACCGTTACAGAGTTATTGAACTTTTTGTGTAAAAAACTTATTTGTCTTAAAATACCCCTAACTTTAAAAGTATACTTTGTATTTTAAATGTTTTAGTTTTAGGCGAGAAAATTTCGCATTGAGTGATGCCCTCACATGTTTCAGCTAATGAGTTTAAGTAGCCTTTTCAAAGTAATTTATTGAAAATAAAACAATTTTGAACGATTTTTCGTTCATTTATTGAAAATCCTAATAGTTAACCTCATCATTTTAATAATTCAGATTGTTAGTCTTGATGAGCTGCTTAATTCGTTCTTTGACATGATACACTTACCTTTTTCTTATTTTCACGATTTTTGGTTATTCAACTTGGATATTTTTATCTCATTTTCACTAGTACCACCTCTAATTGAAAAATTATGGCACTTATTGTACTTTTTTCCTTTTTATTCGAAAACCAGGAAAATTCTACAGTGAAAAATGTATCAATACCTTTCAGTTAAGTGAATTTAGTATTCTTTTAAAAGTAAATTAGTTTAAAGTTAGTGCTATTATTAGCATTTTCGTTGATTTTCTTTAAATAGTAAATAATAAACATCACCATTATTATCATGGAAATAGTGCATCTCAGCAAGTTCTACAGTTCTTTCTTTGACTTCATTCAATTATCTCTTTTGGTTTCGACGCAAAATCGTTTTTATCACATCGTTTCATATGCAAAAATAACGATTTCGAACCCACTACATTTGTGGCGAGGTCACGCTGTGTTAACTGTTAAATAGCAGCAAAATGAAAAGAGATATAGACAAAGTGTCAAATAAAAAGTTATAGAGAACATTAAGGGGCATCAAATGAATAATAGTAGCGATAAATTTTGTTGATTAATAATTATAATAATTAAAAAACTCTCCAAAAAACACAAATTTTGAGTTATTTCGTTAGTAAGAAATCATCTAGTACACTTAACTAAAAGATATTTGTACATACACTGATAGGAAATTTTTTCAGCTTTCCAATTAAATCTTGTAAATTACGATATAAAGCATATTTTTTAGATTAGAGTCTTTTAAGCACTTGCAAGTCGGTTACAGGAAAAGTATAGTAATGAAATTACAAAGAAATGAGAAGAGATAGAAATATGACGTCCAAGAACAAATTTTGAACTGTCCTAAAACCCAACTTTTGGATAATGGATATTGCTATAATCATACTTCATTATTTCGAGAAAATTAGCAAAAACCTCCTCAAAAACACAAACTTTTAACTACTTTACAGCTAAAAGGTAATTAAAACTAATTTCTTAAAAGATAAGAGAACACCATTGAATAGGAAATTTTCTCACCTTTCGCATGGAACTGAAATATTTAAAATACCAAGTATACTTTTAAAGTTAGAGGTATTTTAAGACAAATAAGTTTTTTACACAAAAAGTTCAATAACTCTGTAACGGTTGAGATTTGATGGTATGTGTAGAACAATTTTTTTTCTCCAAATATGGCAGTCTATCACCCCCCGAGAGATTCTTAACCATGAACCAAACACCCTGTATGTATATAGCTTGTCAGTGCTCTACGAACAACTCTGATCGAACACGATTTAATTAGTACATCAATGCGATTCTGAATTAAATGTCGTATTTAAATCATGTTCCAAGTAATATGCGATTACAAATCAATTTCTGTGGACTAAATTCGACTGTCGTAACGACTTTAACTCTTTGTAGATATCATTACGAGTCTTTTTCTACATTATTATACGATTTGTGGTTTGCTGGGTCGATTTGCGAGAGTTTTTGGGGATAAAGAAAAGCTGATGTTTTTTCTAAAATAGTTTATTTTATTAAAATACTTAGAGATTTTATTTACAAAGCATAAGTACGAACTTTCAACAGCTGAACGTTAGATAAATAAATTATTTACAGAACGTTCGGCATTAGAATTTTAGGAGATCCATTAATAACACTAGTTTACAGCATTTCTGAACTAAATAAGCTAGTGGTCATTTTCGATGTAAAATCGTGTGCTAAATCCGAAAATGGGGTCCAAAGAATTTACAGTAGAACAGTTTTCGAGTTACAGTGAAAAAATGAATTTACCTTTAAAATTAAAAGTACGTTCAGTAAGATCCTTACATCTTCGGTTGTAGTGCATCGATATGAAGTATTTTTATATTGAATTACAGATAACTGAATGCAGTTTCGATCGTTAGAACATTTTGTTTTTGTGTGACTACTGGTTCTGAAGCTATTTACGAATCTATTGAACTTTTTCTTAATTTTTCGTCGTTTTTTGAACAGAAATGGTGGTGTGGTCAATATTTTTGGCAAGATAAAACAATCCCAAAAATTATATTTTTTATGGGAAATTAAAGCCTGCTAATAATCAATGAAAATAAGCACTTGTTGGTTTGAATCCGACGAAAATTGAGAAAGTTCATCAATTTCTTGTAAAATGGCAGTTTTTGTGTTTCTCTGGGTCAACTTATTGAACCGTCTCGATTCCAACTTTTCCTAGGGCTTGTTAATAATATATGAGGGACTCTCTGTCAAAATTCTGTTAAACAAATAAATGGAAGAATTTTGAAAGAATTTAATGTGGAATAATATTCGATAATTTTTATCCAAATGATTAAGGACTTCTGATAACAATAATTTCAGGCTCAATAAAATTATAAGTCATCGAATGATTGGTATGCAATACTGCGTGTAATATTTCCAAGTGTGTTACATAAACTAACACTCTTATGATATGACACTCTTATTATGATTGATTTGTGTTCCTTCTTAGAACATCGAGCAGTTCGTGTTTTGAAACTATGTAGGACATCGAACAAGACTTATTTCAGGTTTAAAATCTCAAAATTCGAACTTAACAATGATTTGAAGAACGTAGAATATTTTGTAATTGCACTTAGATGTTTTACGAAATTATTTATTATTAGCAGGCTTTAATTTCCCATAAAAATATAACTTTTAGGATTGCTTTATCTTGCCGAAAATATTGATCACACACTCGTTTTTCTTTAAAAAATGACGAAAGATTAAAAAAAAGTTCAATAGATTCGCAAATGACGTCAGAACCAGTAGTCATTTTAAAACAAAATATTCTAAGGATCGAAAGCGCATTCAATTACCTTTAATTCAACATAATAATATTTCATATCGATGCACTACAACCGAAGATATTTGGATTTTACTGAACGAACTTTTAATTTTAAAGGTAAAATTCATTTTTTCACTGTAACTCGAAAACTGTTCTACTGTAAATTTTCTGGACCTCATTTTCGGATTCAGCACGCAATTTTACATTAGAAATGGTGTTCTAATATTGAAATTCAGATTTTTATTTTGTAAACTAGTGTAAGTCCGGAACATTATGGCCACATCATCTAACTGAGTCGATTGACATCTTAACTTGGTCCTCCGGACCTCGGAAGAAATTTGAAAAATTTGAGCGAGTTCTATACATTTCTTTAATAAGAAATGAAACAATTTCACTGAATAAAATGTTCAAAATGATTTTAAGAATCATCGTTTCAGAAAGTCCTACAATGTTGTAAAACCCTTATTATTCAAAGATTAGTTTACCAGAATCAGAAGAAGTGGCTAAATAAACCATTCAGTGCTTCCAGTTTACTGTATTCTAAGTATTCGTTTCCGTTCTTCCGTTTTATGACTACGTTATAAAAGAGTATCTGATGTTTCAACTTCATTGAAGGACCTTAATTAATAATCAGGAAACTGGAATGTCCAGGGTAATATAGAATTAGAGAATGCCTTCTTGGTCACAAATTTCAGACAAATATATTCGTTTTGCGTCAAATGGCCAACCTTGCAAAAAAATACCTCTTCATTTTCTGGTCAACCAAGAATTCGACATATACATTTTACAAAACTAGTTTACTCAAGAGCTTCAACGTCGCAAAATGCTTAGTGTGGAAGTTTTCCGTGACTTACTGCCAAAGCCAAAGCGTCCTGACTCCTGCGGTAGAAACCACAGAGTTAAGTTGTCTATGCTTGCTCGTACAGGGTGTTTGGATCATGGTTAAGAACCTCTCAAAGGGTGATAGACTATCAAATTTGGTGAAAAAAAAATCGTTCTGCACATACCATCAAATCTCAACTGTTACAGAGTTATTGAACATGTTTATGCAAAAAACTTATTAATCTTAAAATACCTCCAATTCAAAAAGTACACTTTGTATTTTAAATCCTTCAGTGCCATTGGAAAGGTGAGAATATTTGCTATTGAATGGTGTTCTCATATCTTTCTGTTAAATAGTTTTAGTTATCTTTTAGTTAGTTTAGTTAAAAGTTATCGTTTTTAATGAGGTTTTTGTTATTTTCCCAAAATAATGAATTATGATGATAATAATATCTATTATTCAAAAGATGTGTTTTAAAATGATCCATAATTTGTTCTTCAACGTCATATTCCTATCTTTTCAGTTTTTTTGTAATTTCTTTGTTAAACTTTTCATGTAGTCGACTTGCAAATGTTTAATACACTCTAGTCCGAAATATATGCTTTATATCGTTATTCCCAAGATTTCATTGGAAATCTGATAAAATTTCCTGCCGATTCATGTGCAAATATCTTTTAGTTAAGATTTCTAAATGACTTTTTACTTGTGAAATAGCCCAAAATTAGTGTTTTTCGAAGAGTTGTGTATAATTTCTAATAATTAATCAATTAAATTTATCAATGTTATTGTTCATTGGCTCCCCGGTACCTTCTCTATAACTTGTTTTTTTTTTTTTTTGATGCAATTTAATAGTGAACACAGCATGACGTCACCGCAAATGTAGTGGGCTCGAAATCGAAACAATTTTGCGTGAATGGAGTCATAGAGAGAGTTGTATAACTTGCCAAGATGTATTGTTTTGATTATAATAATGGTGATGCTTATTATTTACTATTTTAAGACAATTAACGAAAATGCTAATAATAACACTAACTTCAAACTAATTCACTTCCAAAATAATACTAAATTCACGTAACTGAATGGTATTAATACATTTTTCTCTGTGAAATTTTCTTGACTGTCCAATGAAAACAAAAAAAATACAATAAGTGCCATACTTTTTCGATTAGAGCCAATATTAGAGAAAATAAGATAAAAGTATTCACGTTCAATAACCCAAACACATGGAAACAAGAAAAGATAAGTATATTATGTCAATAAATATACTAAAGGGCGAACACGAAATTATTGCGACACATTCAACAGGGCATAACTTTTTTACCATTTGGTAAAAATCAACCAAATTTTGCACACTTTCTCATTGATGTGTATTGTTTACATGCTGTCAAACTCGAAGTCGTGTTTTACGATTCAACGAAAATGGAGGTGAACCAACGCGAGTCGAGAGAACAAATTCTTTCCAAACACCTGGAATTTCCTGACCTGTCGCACTGGCAGTTGGGAAACATGTTGAGCATTCACCATTCAACCGTCTCCAGAGTGTTGAAGCGGTTATAGGAGCGGTTGCCGTTGGACCACGGCAAAGGAGCTGGAAGAAAACCGGAACCGGAGAACAAATCTGAGTTCCTCGAGAAGCGCCTTTTGCCGTTCTTGCAGCAGCACGACGAAGCTCCGCTATTTTGGCCAGATTTGGCATAATGCCACTATTTTAAAAGTGTCCTGGAGTGGTATGAGGCCAATTCTGTCCATTTTGTTCCAAAGGACATGAATCCGCCAAACTGTCCGGAGCTGCGCCCGGTGGAGCAGTACTGGGCAATGATGAAGCGGGAACTTCGGAAAAGCAAGAAGACAGTCAAAGACGAGAAGGACGTGTTAAGAAAATGGAAAAAAAACTGAGAAACTGGTACCGGATGACACTGTAAAGACTTTGATGGCGGACAGCAAGCGAAAATGCGTTCAATTTTACACTCAAGGCTCCATAGATTAACTTTTCTTTTGATTTTTGAAGTAAATATATGTATAAAGCTACCCTAAAATTTTGGTTTGATTTTAAACATTATAAGAAAATTGGCATGACATTTTCGGTGTCGCAATAATTTCGTGTTCGCCCTTTATGCAGCTCTGCCAGACGAACAATTTTAATCATAAAAGTGGCGATATTAACTATTGGGATTTTCGAGAAATGAACGACAAATCGATTAAAAAATTTTAACTTTCAAATAAATTAGTCCTAAAAGACTACTTAACCTCATTAACTGAAACAAGCGAGAGCACCATTTAATATAAAAATTTTCTCACCTTTCCAAGGGAACTAAATGATTTAAAATAGAAAGTACACTTTTTGAATAAAAGGTATTTAAAGACAAACTAGTTATTTAGAAAAAAAGTTCAATAACTCTGCAATGGTTGAGATTTGATGGTATCAACCCTCTATCAACCCTCAAGAGATTCCTAATCATAAACTGTCTTCCTTCATCGTCTCGCTCTTCTTTGAGTAGTATGGCTCTTAATATTGAAAATGCTTCATGCCTTCCAATCCCTTGCTAATTGAATGTCGTTGCAACATAAAAAATAAATTGTAAATTTCTTATAACACAAATACGTGGCAACTTTTCTCATGATTGTCAATGTTTTCATTGTGAAGTGGGCTGTAGTATCGAATTTGTCTCCGCAAACGACTCTGGTCTACACGCACGAGCTATTTATGCAGGTAAAATTTGATTTTATCTTCCCAAACTTGCACAATTCCATCGCGCACGGCAAATTTTTTAGCCATTTCTAAGAGAATTAAATGACATTAGTGCACATACACACAGCTACACAGTGACACACTTCCCAATCAACCAGAAGTACGGATAATACTTAAAAAGCACACTTTAAAGTTCACATAAAGTTCTTAGCGAACTTTCAAGCTGCTTAAG
Source organism: Topomyia yanbarensis (assembly GCF_030247195.1). Classification (NCBI taxonomy): domain Eukaryota; kingdom Metazoa; phylum Arthropoda; class Insecta; order Diptera; family Culicidae; genus Topomyia; species Topomyia yanbarensis. The sequence goes on from NC_080671.1 coordinate 109,446,878, forward strand.
CTTTAATGGAACTTGAAAGCTGCTTAAGCCGCTATTAGTACGCAAAACGTATCGCAAAATTACTTAAAACGGGAAGCTTATCCAGCTCCCTTATACGCACTATTGGTTGCTTGGGTTAAGTCATTGTTCCAATTTGTAGTGCTGAATCGATTGGTATATGAGACTCGACCCTCTAGGCCTCGGAAAAAGTTTGAACGAATCCTATACATTTCATTTATAAGAAAAGGTAAAACAGTTCCTAAATAAAGGTGGACTGCATCATCATTAAAAACAACAGTGCACGGTCGAACACATTCGAATGCAACGACAATTAGCAATTCCCACTTTGCGCCAACCGCGTCCACATGGCCTGTAGCTCAATCTGACGAGCGAGCCAAACGCTGTTCATTCGAATTCCAGCGCTGCCAACCTAACAATCATAGATACGCAGTGGTTCATTCCCGCATCGTGCCGCGAACGACACCGTTCATTTCCAAGGCATGAACCGATTGTTTACAAATTTACATCGCACATCGGCTCGCCTTTTCGTTTGTTGTTTATCGTTCGGTTCGCTTCGGGTCCGGTGCAGAATAAATTAATTGAAGATGCACCATTCATTTCAGTCCAGCCAGCCAACCAGCTGCTTGTCAGTGTGTACGACAGCAGAGTAGTGATTCAGTTGGGTTCAACTCGTGCGTGAGAGTGGTTCGTTTCTTTAGCCGTTCGTATTGGTACGTGTTTTTTGAAACTCCTTCCGGCTGTTCTGATCGTTGTTATCAGCGGAGATCTGTGCGTGATTTTATATCGTGACTCACGACGGACTCTTGCCGTTTGGTCGAGCGCGTTAAACATTTCTGAAAGGCAGCAGAAGGTGCTGGTGATGGTCCTCGGCTGTACTTCCATATCGGTCAGAAGAATCCGCAGCACAGTCTCGGTGGTGTGTTCGAAGAAGTGCATTCCGACAAGTGCTTGACGGGTGAAGCGGGAACGCAAGCAAAGCAAAAAGGAAGAAGTCAGTTTCCGAAGATTATGCTGTTGCATTGATTGTACGCTGGGCTGTATATAAGAAAACGAAGAACGAAGTGATGTTTGTATGCTAATACGATACGATACGGCTATGCTAATTGAAGTGCCCATTTGAGCGTGTCTTCGCTTGGCCCTGTGTGAAGAAATGTTTGAGGGGAATGCGAGCTGGAAAAGTGTTAACACTCCCCGGTAGGTGCATGTTATCGAAAGTGATATCGATCACAATTGATTGATTAATTGTAATAATTGAAAGAAGAATGTTGCACTGTTGTGCATGGCGGAGTGATTGAGGAAACGGTTTCGATTTACATTTCTCAGTGCATACGGAACAGTAGTTTGTCTTGTGTGCGGTGAAGCGATCGAAACTTGATACCAAAGCTGATAGGTGCCGGTGATTTTTGCAAGAGCTGCTAGAGGCTGACGGTTGGAGAACGAGAAGTTGATATTTTGTGCGAGTGCTTCCTGTTTCCGAAGGTATGAACACACAAAAGTATGAATGAGTTTGAAATTGTTTTCATTTTATTTGATTTGAAGTGAAGAGTTTTTTAAAGATATCAAAATTGGAAGCTACGACGATCACTTCGTAAACACGACTAATGGTATTGTTTCAACAATACGAAATTTTTAAAAACATTAGAACAATTTATACACATCAGTAGCTTTTCAGAAATTTCTTCAAAATGCATAAAAAGTTTGTGGTTTCAACAGTCGACAGATTGTGAATTTCACAATTCTAGAGAATCATCGAAAATAATAGCCTTGATTTAGTTTTGAAAACATTTAGAAAAAAAATTTCTGTTGAACTGTTGAAATATAAGCTCATGGATATTTCTAGATATCTCTTGAATAAATTTTTCGAATAGTCCTAAGTCTGTCGTTTTTTTTTGTTTTAAGAGGAGATTCAGATATTGATTGATTTTAAATTGGTTTTCTCCTCAGAGAAGATTATTGCTTATGGCGATGCTTTGGCTTTCTGACTAAAAACAAGGTTCGATTTCAACATGTCTCATCAGTAACAGATCGTCTCTTACCGGACATCGTAAGTTATAAGTCATTTAGTTTGTTCACAAGTAGTGTTTCCAATTTTTAAGCTGGCGTCAGCCTGGTGCTTTAGTCAAGTTCCACGGTTCTGAAGTGACGAAACGTAAAAGTCTTTATGTCCTTCATACATAAAGCGCTTTTATGCCATTTTTTTACTTTAGGTAGAAAATTAGTATATGATTCTGTCGGAATCCTGACCAACTCGTAATCATGTTCAGAATTCCGTCAAAAGAAAGTTTTTTCTAAAGGTCAGAAAAACTTTTTTTCTAAAATCTTGAAAAAGATTCTGGTAACATGAAGTCTAACAAAAAGCGCGAAAGGTTTTATTTGTTGATTTATTCAATACATCAACAGGCATATCAATGCCCCAATGATGTTGGCCTTAATACTAATCTAATTTCTAACAATCAAGCACACAAAAACAATTGTCATACAATAATTAAAAACAAATAAAAAGGTCAAGTGTTGTTAGCTAATTGATTAAATCTAGAGAAAATTTTCAATAGGACGTAAGCAACATTTAGAGCCTCTCTTTGTTTACTTTCTCTTTCATTTATTACGACGTCATTACAACACTTTGCACTAATTTTCCAGTACATATCGAAAGCCGACGGTTTTTACTAGAATATTATGCAAAGAGTAGAGTAGTAAATGTTGAAATGGCCGAGTAATGAACAGAAGAGAAAGACCCCAAAGAGAATCATTGTTACTTACGTCCTATTGAAAATTTTCTCTAGAAATAGTCTGGAAAAACATATACGCAGAGTTTGTCGAGAAACGTTGAAATCAAATGCCGTAACTGCCTGGTTAAAAATTCGTTGCAGACCAGTGATGGCTCCATACATATTATAGTTAGAGCGTCGGGATGGTAATCTGAACATAATGTTGTTGTGTAGTGTTCGAGGAGCGACGTTTATTTTTTTTTTAATTCGTTTATTTGGCACGGCTCAAGGTGTTAGCTTCGCGGAGCCGTGGGTCTTTTATATATTTACATCATGTAAACAATAAAAATAATAAACAATTAATGCTAAGATCGATCCCGTACGCGCGACTTGCAATTGCGCGCGGAGATCCGTTTTCGTGTCGGGGAACTATTTGCATCCACGTCAACTATATGATGGGGGTCATTTGTATTTCTGTCGTCTTCGCACATGTCCGGGTCATCATTGGGGTTACTGCCTTGATGTTCGCGGTCAGGTGTTGTTCCTAACTTCTTTCCCTTTCGGGTAACGAGCGTGAACCCTCCGTCATTGCTAGTAGCTCCCTCATTGATGGAATTAGCTGTTGAGTTTGTGGTACTTGACGCGGCTTTCGCAGTTGTCATTATTGCTTGAACAGCAGCCACAAATTTGGCAACCGTTTGTGGCTCAGGGAATGATATTGGAGACTGAATGTTGGTATTTCTTTCTGTAGATGAGCTTTTCTTAGCGGTTTCTGGGCAGGGTTGTCCGTAATGTGCCGTTTGTTCACAGAACTGGCACGTGTTAATTTGTCCTTGATATGTACATAGAGTTCGCTGTATAATGGTATCACCCCCTTCTGCTGTGTACTGCAGGGTAAGGTAGGAGGGAATGGGTTGGTTTACCCGCATTCTCACCACAAAAACACCATTTGAAATACCTGGAAAGTAGTTCCTCCACGTATCCTCCGAAATGGATTCCACTTCTCCGAAATACGACATAAATCTTTTAATGGCTACTTTGCAAGTACGTGGTGCCAAATCATGTAATTTAACTTCCACGTTTCCGTTATCCATATACACAGGGATCTTGATTTTTGCGGTGTCACAATCCAGAACGTGTTTCAAGTTGTTTTGCGAAATGAATCTTTTTGCCTGGGCGAATTTGTTGAACGTTATCAGCACCGCGTGTCTGACGTGCTCCAACTGGATGAAACTGACGTCTGAAACCGAAGCTGCATTTTCTCCTTCAGCAAATGTTCCACATCACCAATACTCGGTCTAATGCGGAAAGACCGGAAGTCAATGGCCACCGTGTTAGCCCGAAGAATCACATTTTGTTGTCGAGACTCAGTCATCTTGATAGAATAATAGTAACGGTTTCCTTTGTTATTCAGACAAAGCACACAAGAAAAAAGCAACTGCTTGCGCTGGCTTGGGTAGCAGCAGAGAGCACACTGGTATTGTGACTGATGCCTTTGGTGGTTCAGAATAGACTGTTGAGCGACGTTTATGGTGATTCGTTCCAAAATAGCTGGGGCATCTATACGACCTTGCGCAGTGGCAGCGATGAACAAGGCTCTTTCAGTATTCCTTCGAACATGTAGGGGCTCTAGTTGAATTAGCTGACACCGGTTTTCATAGCGAGGTAGTCGGGAAGGATCTCTCCATGGCAATCTACGAAGCGCGAAACGTAAAAAGCGACGCTGAACTGAATCTATTCTCTTAACGCCATTATTGCAATTTGGACTCCAAACTTCAGAGCAATATTCTAGAATTGATCGTGATAAAGAACAGTAGAGCGATTTGAGACAATAGATATCCGTAAATTTTTTGGCTATTTCCGTGAAAACGATATTACCGAAGACTTCTTCGAGTTCACGCACATGCGGTTTGTGTTACACCAATCAGCAAAGACATCAAGCTGCTGTTGGAGAAATCTGCAATCTTCAATTGATCGAATTAGGCGGAATATCTTGAGGTCATCCGCGAAGGACAATCGTGAAGTCTTCAGAACTAGATGAACATCATTGAAGTATAGCAGAAACATCAACGGTCCCAAGTGGCTTCCTTGAGGTATTCCTGACGTAGAAATGAACGTGGGGACCTGACAATCTCCTATGATAACCGCTATCTCTCGGTCTGTGAGGTAGGATCGAAACAACTGCAAAACACTACCATTTATTCCAAATCTCTCCATTTTTGCGATTGCGATATCGTGATTTATCTTATCGAAAGCGGCAGATAAGTCGGTGTAAACAAAGTCAGTTTGAGCACGACGTTCCATACTCTCCGTTATGTAGGATGTTAAACACAGCAGGTTAGACCCTGTTGACCGCCCGGACGTGAAGCCGTGTTGATCGTCACTTAGGTACTGCTTACAATGAACCTGAAGAGGTTCCATAATCACAAGCTCGAACAACTTTGAAACTGCACTCAATGAAGTTATTCCACGGTAATTATTGACGTCTCGTTTAATACCATTCTTGTGGACTGGGAACATGTTCGCGTATTTCCATCAAGATGGGAAAACTCCTCTAGCAATAGATGCTCGAAAGATATGAAGAAGTGGAGTAATCAAAGCTTCAATGTGCCTTTTCAGGATAACGGAGGGGAACCCGTCGGGTACCGGATTGAAAGCTGACTTAAGCCGAGAGGAAGCTCTGGTAATCATCGTTGTATCGACATCGATAGCACCCAAAGCTTGGCCTACAAGTGGAGCTCTGCTAGCAGCGAGTTCGATTTGCTCAATAGTTAGTGCCTCATCCGTAAATACATTCGCGAATTTTTCTGAAAAAAAGAGCACATATGTCTCGCGATGTGGTAGCAGTGTTCCCATTGAAAGTCACGGACGACGGAAGTCCAGATTCCTTGCGCTGCTCGTTCATATTTCCAGAAACTTTTAGGATGCGACTTAAGATTACGCTGAATATTTTGCTGATATTGAAAGAAAGAGTGTTGACTGGCTCGTTTATAGGCGTGGTTGAGACTGACGTAATAGTTTCTGAGTGGTATTGTGCGATACTTGGTAAATCTCCGCAGGGCAGCTCTCTTGATGGACTTATGCCGTCACAGCGTACTCGTTATCCATGGAGCGGCCGGCTTGTCGATGGTGAACTTTCTTCGGAACATACCTGTCGATAACGTATGCCAGAACGTGGGAAAAAGTTTGAACTGCGGGTTCGGCATCTTCGGGGTCTAGAATATTTTCCCAATCGATGGTGGAAAGAAGGTCTGCGATACTTTCGTGTTTAGCTTTACGAAAATCGTAGGAGACGGAGAGCGGTGAAATATCGAAATCATGCACCACAGTGCTATCAATCGTGGCGATTCTCATTGGCAATAGGATTGATTTGTAGTAACGGGGCTGAACTATAGCTGTCAAGTAGTCCCACTGCACCTGGGTGGAGAACGGAATGGTCGGAATCCGGATAAAGAAATCCATTGCAGGAAGATTTCCATGAAATGCTTGGAAGGTTAAAATTTCCTACCACCATGATCTCATCAACTGCATTAGCGTCTTCGAGGATCGTAAAGACCGAGCTGCAGTGTGCATCGACATATTCGAAGTCGCGAGCGCGGTCGGGAGGAACATACAACGCACACAGGTACAACTTACGATCTCCAAGCTCGATAATCGTCCAAACCTGCTCAAGGCAAATCCAAGAAATGTTCTCGACAGTCATTGCCTTCAAGCAGGAATTAACTGCTACTAATACGCCACCTCTGGTGGATTTTCGGCTATTGTTCGAGCTACGGTCACAACGAAACACCTCGTAGCCTCATCTTTTAACCACGTTTCAACGAGGACAATGATGTCAAAACTCTTATCAGAGACTTCAAGGCGATATTGTTCAACGGTTGAGTTGATTCCACCAACATTTTGGTAGTATAACAGCAGTTTGTCCTGTCGTTGACCAAGGCTGGAAATCGAAGAGCTTTGAGGCAATGAAGAGCTCGCAGATGCATTGTACTTGCCTGTAGTAGGTTTGCGGAAGACCCCTTGTCCCAACTCCACCACAGGACCGGGACGGCTGCTGATCGCTGGCAGGAAGGGCTCGACTGTGATGGGGGGGACTAAGGGCTTCCTCACGACTGGTTGCAAGTGTGCGTCCCGGGGACCGAATAGACGATATTTCGTGAAATGAAGCTGGACTATGTGCTTTTTGTAAACAACTGCGGGTCGCTGATATGAAATACGGCATCTGGTGCTGATGCTGGTAATGTGCTGGTAATTAACGATGAACTGGAATCGGGGAACATTTCAGCGCTTAAATCATTCAAAATAAATGGATACTTGCCGCAGTAGGAAGTTTGGAAGACCCATTCTCCACTCCCACACACAGGGCCGGGACGACTGGTGAACGTTAGCTGCAGTAGCTGGACTGTGGTGGAGTGATCGAGGGCTTCCATAACACAAGCTGCAGTGCATCCCGGTATTCCATTAGCGAAATCTATCCTGCTTTGGCTGGTCGAAATTGAATTCCCGAACAAGTACTCCAGTCGGCCAAGTAGACGCTTTGAGTGCAGTGTCGCTCGGAAGCTCAACTCGGAAGGAAATGAAGTTGAGTTTCGTGATATCGGTATCCGTCTTAACCAACAATACTGCTTTGGGTGTGTCGCTTATTCTGAGGCATTTCTGAATCATAGCAACAATTTCCTCCACTGTATGGCTCGGGTCGAGACGGCTCAAATAGACCCAAAAATGCTCCCGCTCATCCGCAACAGTATTGATTTCCCACTGAATGGCTCTAGTACCACAGACAGCGGCTGCGGTGGCACGATTTTTTACATTATTCTCGCGACTTCGCTTCGGTGTAGGCAGATCCCCTGGAAGTCGCTTGACGAACAGCCCCCTTTGAGCCACAGAACCAGAATTGGCCGGAAAGTGAGTTTCAATCCGGCTCGAGAGATTAGAGATGACAGCGTTTAACACAGCGTGCCCACAATGGGAACAACGGAATCGGATTTCTGCACCCACTCGTTGAAACAGCGAGCACAATCGTCACACAGCCAATACAGGTTGTTGTTGAACCTTGACAATAGATGTAGTGCGGATCGCTGCATACCGGGAATACAGGTGCGGTGGTAAACCGATCCGCAATGGCCGCGGCATGCAATTTTCTCAATCCCATTAACGGGCGAGTCGCATGATTTCCAACTATGACTATTGTTGATTCCAACCCGCCCTGTATCCAACTTTTTAATTTCGACTCGCTATGCGCCAAGTTGGAGTGTGGGGAACACTTTGCACTACTCGCGTGCAGATGGCGAATTGAGTGTGTAAAGTTTTAGGTGGGGAATTACACACAGGTCGAAGTGTCACAATTTTCGCATAGACTAACAATGTTTTCACAAGGCGAAATTAGGCACTTTTGCACTACAATTTCACTGGTGAGCAGCATACAAATCGAAAAAAAATTCCGTCGAGCGACTGGAATTCTTTTTACCGAAAAACTTCTCGGATACGTAGTCCTTGCCATTATTCTCCTGGACTTTCATCGATGAATCACTATCGAATCGAAGAGAACCACCTCGCAGCGAGTCAGTAACATCGGCATCCTCATCCGCCACCCTGACTGCTTCAAACACTTGTGGGCTACGAGCGATCATCGACGATCTGAAATTGTTAGTTGCGGATCATAATCCGTGCATAGTTGCACTCCAAGAGACAAAGGTCGATAAAGTAGTTGTAACACTTGTAGGACTTCATTTTTTGAGTCCAAAAGCGACTACTACTGGTAACATGGTGTTGGACTAGCGATTCGTGAGTGGATAGCGTTTGAATGCTTGCAAATCAACACCAGTTTGCAGCCTATCGCCATACGAGGTCGACCCCGGCAACGGTTATGTGTATCTATATCCCTCCAAGCGTCCTGCAGTGTCAATCTGTATTAAACGACCACTTTGAACAACTGGAATGTCCTGTAATATTTCTAGGAGACTTCAACGCACATCGCATTACTGGGGGATCGCAGCCGACGAACGCACTCGCTTGATTTAATGCAGAGGCCACGCTGAGAAAACGTCTTGTAATTTTGAACAACGGTTCTCCAACTCGCATTGATTCAGCAACAGGAAAAACGTCGGTTATCGATTTGTCATTTTGCTCCGAGAGTTTGGTTCGAAAATTTACTTGGTTAACTTACGACTTAAGTGACTCATCGATCAAGTACACTGGCCTCTATACGAATAGACAACCAATTCGATTCACCCAGGCGACGAATAGGTTATCGAAAAAATCAAAGAAAGAATCTCAGCTATCAAGTGTATACCACGAACAAGTGATCGAGTTGGGCCAAAAGCAATCCCATGGCGCTTGGTGCTCCGAAAAGAAAGAAAATATCAAGCAATCACCCTAACATATTCGAGCCCTGCGACGTACGCAGACTTCCAATCGCGAAAGCTTCGCAGCCTAGAGAAGCTTTCAAGAGGCGAAGATTAACGCACCGAAAAGTGATAGAGACTGCCACACGACGATCCTCAGAATCTCACTGAACAGCATAACTACTGAGCTACGGTGAACAGTAAATACCTTGCGGGGTGGTCGACATCTGCACACCTTGCAACTCAAGCGAGCGGACTGGACTGTTCACGGACTACCCCCAAGAAGTAGTGCAAGAGCTGTAAAGACACTACAGCAAAAGGTCTTCGATATCTAGCTACTGACCACTTTTTCAAAAGAAGAAGGAAAATGCTGAACTTCAACGCATGGAATTCTCACCCAACTGTAACGACGTGTATAACAACGCGTTCTGTATCTACAGGCCGCGATATGATGGGGTATACCATGCTTCAACGATTTCCGTTACTCGTAAAATCGATCCTGCTTGATCAAAATCTGGCGAATCGAATTGGCCTAATTGCTGGCGAAATGCTGTTGTCGTTACCATCCCTAAACCGAATCGTAATGACATCGGACCAGCTGCCTTTCAACGGATATCACTAACAAACTGCACGGCAAAGCTTATTAAACGGGTCCTCAACCGACGTCTGGTCGCCGAGCTAGAATCAAGTGGGCAACTTGATAAACGACAATACGCTTTTCGTTCCGAGTATGGTACGGATTCTTACTCGGCTGAACTGGAAAGTTCGCTTTCATCGGTAGAAGAACATAGTCTAATAGCTTCCTTGGATCTCTCAAATGAGTAAAAGACGACATGGCTGAAAATGATGAGAATGCTTCAAAGTTTTTCATAACTAAACTCCTACACCCATCGCTTGGAGTACCGTAAGGCCCCATTTTTTCAGTAACGCTGTCCATTGTCGCCACGATATCCTGCTCATAGCACGAGTCCGGAAAACAGATGCGTTCATCGATAGCTGCAGGCCGCTGTCAAGGCTGTCGGTAATTAGGCAAACAGTGTTGGTTTCGCAATTGCGGCCGCAAAAACATTCACTTTTTATTGAAGCCCTAATGCGCGACGTAGCCCTTCACGTGACATCACCATCGATCTGGTCGTCGTCGTACCATACACAACCTGACCGAGAATCCTCGGTATTACAGCGGTCCGCACACTGAACTTCAAGGCTCACTGCAAGGTAGTGGAGGGAGCAAATGCACCGAGACTACGAGTTATGAGAGCGATTGGCGTGTATCTTCCACGTGGTAAACGGGTATCTGTTGCAAGTTGGCTCTTCAATTGTAACATTGAAGCTGTTGTATGGAATAGGTCTAGTTAGCCAGGTAGGCGAAGCTACCCTCCAAACACTAGCGCCTCCTACCTATAATAGGATGATCCGTTTCGCTTAACAATATATGTGTGCGACGAAAAGTCTGATTGCTTTCTTCTTAGTTCATCGTGTGACCATGCATCCACATGGTTCTCATTCGACTAGCAAACGATGAAGGAAACACTTAGCACAAAAATGCATGCCGGACATAAATAACTTTTTGATATTCGATTAGGTCTCTTAGGTGCACCATATTGACGGCTCTGTCTGAAATAGACTATCTCGGGTTTTCCGCGTCAAGGTAATTCATAGAAGTCATACATACTACGAAATTGAATACAAAATTAATCAATACTTTTCCAACTGATTAGTGCACATATAATGTATTTCTATTCAGTATAATGAAATTTACTAAAGTTAAAAAACTTTCCCTTCTATTTCTTCCGAAATTTTTACAAGTGGTCTTCATCATGAAAAGCAAATTGTAATAATGGCAATAGAATATGAAAAACTTCGATCGGATTCCACAAAAGTTACTGGTAATTTTTGTAGTCTTTTTAATAAATCCATGGTTCTTGTAAACCCATTTGACTACAGCTGCTTTGATTACGCAATCCATACACTTAGAACATTTAACAACCTTAACCAACTTCCGCTTATGAGTGATTTTGAGGTTTGTGAATAGCTTGCTGAAATTTTGAGAAATTAATGAAACCGTATATCGTCAATTGCGGTTGATTTGGTGGTTGGTTAAAAAAATCTAATCACTCTACTCCGCGGAGAATCCGTCTTCGAGAAGCGACACACACTCTTCTTCAATATCCAGAAACTAAAATTCATTCGATTAACTGGAAAAGTACAATACCCGTTTGAAAATGATTCAATTTTGGTGTTAAGCTTCCAGCAGACGCGCTAATGCACAGAGTGCGCGCCACTCAGAAAAACAAGCGAAAGCGTCTTTGAACACCAGCGCCTACTCGTTCAGTGAACCATACGCGCGATTTCAAGAGGTCCAGACATACAGCTTCCAACAGGGTATAACTTCTGAACGGGTGATTGTGGACAAACGGTTTTACCTTCGTTTCGTAGGTAAAACCCAGTCCTATTAGAATAATTGATAGTATAACTACAGTTTTTGCCGATAGGAAAGTTACACGGGTTCGAAAACAGGTTAAAATAAAATCAAAATCAGCCATAAGTCTTTACACAGCATTTACGGCTATTTTGTTTCTTCGAAAAAGTTGCGTGTTTTGTAATGATAAAAAATACCTTCGAACATTGTTAACGCGAAAAATCAGGAACAAAAAAGTTATAAGAATTGTAGGACTTCATCATAGAAAATATCTTATAACTCAATAACTGTGAGTGACAGAAATGTCTTCTGCAAAATTTATGAAAATACTCTCCTCTACAACTTTGTCGAAGACCGCCAAGAGCTATCTCTTTCGGTTCAAAAGCTAAATTTTTTATAGCCTACTATGATCAATTTTTAAAACAACAATGTTGCCAAAAGATGGCCCTTTTACACACACACAAACATTGTAGAATATGTAAAATCGCTAATATGAACAGTTTTGACTCCAATGAATTAAGTACCTCTAAACGTTGTTTTGAGCCGCTGTGCAGTGGCCAGAATCCAGGGGCGACATTATGAAACCATTTCGAATGGACTTTTTCATACAAGCTTCCATACAATAAACCTTTCGTTTCGAGAATCGCCGATCAGATTCCGATGAAACTCGAATTCGACCAGATTCTGATGAAACTCGATGAACGTGTTTTGATTGACGAAGAATCGTATGAGATTTCAAACATGTTCCGTGACATTTTTTGCGGATAGTTCTTGTGGCAAGAAAACTAGCGGCTTTGTGACAAATAACACTATGAAATAAGAAGTAAAGGAAATTCCTTAACAAACGTTTGTTACCTTCATTAAGTGCAATGATACTCATCCCATTATTGCGAAGAATTTCCATTAAATCCCGGCTGCACCCAGTTCCTCGAAACTAACAGCCAACACTGCCAGTAATAAGGAAATCGTCTAAGAAAAGGGATACATAACCGTGAACGGCAAGAACAAGAAGCAGGTAGAAACTTTCGACCATTAAAAAATTCTTATTCCTGTGATAATCTAGCATTTTGGTTTACTAATTGTTGTTCTATAGCAATAACTCGTTCAATTATCGAGTCATTTAAAATTAAAAATAGTCGTCAACATTTTTTATTGCACCGATATTGAGTTATTAGATGTTTGACTTTATATGTTCTATTGTCTTGGAAATGCAGCCCTTTTCGAATTTCCTGGATCCTGAAAATCTATTTTCGACTATAGTGTTTACACAACTTTAGTGGAATTCTAATTTTATTTAATTTTGTTATTTATTAGGCATTATGATAAAGAATGTTGATTTCTGGGTTACATATTTTCCATACTTTTTGAAACACCGTCCTACATGATATGGAATTAAGTAAGGGCAGAAAATAATAACTTTTGACACATAAAATTGCGTTCGATCAAGTTGGGTCACTCGTACGTTAGTTCCTGGTAGCTTGTCAAGATTCTATTTATATGCTTCTTAGCTTTAGGATGAAATCTTGCTCAGGATTCTGATGGAGTTCTTTTCAGAATTTTGGTGGAATCCTTCCGCGTTTTTCAATATTATTCTGCTTGAGATTCAGTTCAGAGTTTTGATAATATACATCTCAGGATTTGGTTTAAACCCTTTTCAGTATTCTAATGGAATTCTGGTTGAATCCATCTTGGGATTCTGCTGCAGCTCTTCTCAGGATTTCTATGGAATAATTTTATCTGCATTCAGATGAAACATTGCTCAGCATTCTTTTCTCGACTGAAATTATTTTCAAGATTCTTGTGGAATCATACATCGGATTCTGATGAAATATTTCTCAGGAATCTGACGGAACTCCACTTGTATACAGAGAATGATTCCGATTGAATCTTTCTTGGAATTCTAGTGGAATGTTTATCGTGATTTTATAGAAGCTTCGCAAACTCAAGGCGGAATTCTGCCACTGATTATAAATATAATCATGATTAGCTAAGGATTCCGACGGTATCGTGCTTACGTTTCTAATAAACTTCTGCCAACAAATGTGATGAAAATTTTGTTCAGTATAATAGTGCTCAGAATTTTAACGCTAGTCCGTTCAACATTGTGATTGAGCCCTGCTCAGTACTTTTAAGTTATTCAGCACACGATTCAAACGGAATTCTATTAAAGATATGTGCACGAAGACTTTCAATAGCTATCGATTCTGGCTTTTTCCACTGCAATGCCGTTATTCAGTTTCACTGAACAAATGTGCCATCTAAATTATAGTACATGGTTTGGCAGGCCATACGGAGTTGTGGTCAAACCCTAAAAGTTTCTTCTTTAACGCTACCATCAACACAGATGAGTGTAGAAAAAATGTTTACTGAAGCAGTTGTATCTGCGCAGACACATCTGTACTGAACTTGCTCCTCAGAGGAGAAGAAATGCACTGTGCTGTATTTTTCCTTAGTGGAGAACAATTTAGGTAAAATCTAATGTTTCTCCATTATAGATTCAAACCATCTTTGCGCGTGAAGAGTAAAAAATCTATAACTAAATTAGTTCTGGAATTTTAAACAATTTTCTCCTTCTAATGTCAATCCGGCGCTAGCTGAATTATGGTACTAAGTTAGTGTCGGGTTCTGATGAGACGAAGTCGAAACGCAAATTCCATAACTTTAACTATTTCAAAAGGAGATGATGGAGAAGCGTCACGAATCCAAATGACGGGTACACCATTGAAAGATTGAGAATTTTAGCATTGAAAAAACAATTTATTGAATAGATATAAACAATCGGTTTTGTGTAGAATATTTTTCTGACTTCTTCGTTTCCGAACTTCAACTATGTAAGGTGCATAGTGCACGGAGTACACAACATCATAATATCCCGGCGAAAATGTCTCAAAGCAACCAGCGGACGCCTATACGCAGATAATGATGCCAGAAGGTTAACCCAACGGAGGTCGCGTCATTATATTCCTTTTAGGTGACCGTCTGAAGCTCCAAGATGATTTCACCTAAATTTCGGAACGATGTGCACTTTGGTGAAGGTCGGAGTATCCACCACTACTAGGTAAAACATAAATACCCAGACTGTTAAACCGAAGACGGGTGCATACGAAATCTCTCACTTATTTCAAGCAATATTTAGAGGCTGACAGATCAAACTAGAGCCCCGGTCATCACATATTTTTCAAATATTTATTCGTAGAAGTTGCGCATTCATTGTCTCTCTGGTTATGTGGCCGACGACATAACCAGGCGTGGTACATCAAACATGTTTGTTGGACCAGAACCATTTCTAGGCATATCTACCTGTGCCATCAAACTGGAACTTTTGGCTTGGGTAAGAAGTCAACTACTAAACAACTGGCGTAACGTAGTAGGAAGGAAGAAATTCATATATCCAGATGTAGCGAGAGACAAAAAACTAATGGATCTGAACCGAAAAGATTTACGTATAATCACAGGTTTTTTTACGGGACATTGTCCTGCTAAGTATTATCTGAAAATAATTTGGCAAAAGTCAAGATGACATTTGTCTATACTGTAACTGCGAGCCCGAGAGCTCGGAACGTATTCTCTGCCATTGTGCAGTACTATTGCTTCGAAGGGAGCGATAGGGAGGAATGGCATACCTGTCCCAAACGGATCTTCAGCTACATTAATAATGTGGGTTGGGACGACACATGTGGACAAACAAACAACTCGCATCCAACTACATTGGATTCGGGCAATTTGTAACATGTAAAGCAAATAGGGTCAGCCCCAAAAGATAACCTGAATAGTGGTCGCAGTGACAAAGTTTCCCCCAACAAAAAAATGCCTCCGACATTTCCATTGACGTTTTGGCTAGTTCGAGCACAAAAAATGAATTCTTATTGCAACTTAGTTCGAATTTCGCTTAAGCTACGGCAGAGGCAACCTATCGATTAACAGAAGCTAAAAATTGGTCGGTCTTGCTATTATAAATCGGCATCTATAATCGCAGTAACGCCAGCGCCAACCAGTTCAGCTGATTGGCTAATCCGACCGTAGGTGACCCGATTTTTCATTGTTATTTTTGTTTTTGTTTCCATTCGACATATCTCACTCACCATCACCGGGAAACAGTAGCAATAGTTTTCAAAAGCAAACGGCTTAAGTAGGTCAACTCATTTTCCGACTTGCACATTTTCTTCCACACTGTACCTAGGTACCTACCATACTAAAATGAAGTCAAAACACTGCCTCGGTAACATCAGTGTCAGTGCCATTCCGGCAATATTACCGGTAGGCACTTACTACAAGCGCATCGATGCGACCGTCGCGTTCGACTGCGAGATGCATTAGGGTGTTTCCAAGCATGACAATTCAATCACTTAATCAGTATAATCAAAAATAACATTACTGTCACAGTTATGCGTCAGTCTCTGTTAACAGATAATTATATTGTTAGATCAGATCCCATCAGTTCGTTGCTTTGGAGACACCCTAATCACCGCAAACCGCACTTACCTTCGTTCGAATAGCTGAAACGACTGAAGCGCAAGCGAGAAGATGCCAAAACAACATAACTCTGACCGATTTGATTTATCGGTTCCGATGTTTACGAAGAACTGCTCCTGCCGCTGCTGACCAACAGCACCGCGGGACGCCAGCGAAAAAAAAAACGGAAAAATCTTTAGTTTTTCCCTGTTATGCGACTTGGGACTATCTTCAGGGGCAGATCACCGAATCGAAACACGGTTGAGCTCAGTCCTCTCGAGTCCGAAATCGGCTGACATCAGGAGAATATAAACTCGAACGAGCAGAAATGAAGAAAGATAGAAAGAAACTATCGCTGTATATGTAGAGATGAGATGAGATGAAACTGATGGAATAAAACTTCGTTTCAACTTTGTACCTTTTCTTTGTGGTGAATCAGAGTTAGGTCCATCTTGCCGTTGACCACAACAATGGTAATAAAAAAATTCTACGGCCATGGTGGAAAGAGAGGTGAAAACAGCGAGCACAGCGCGGTTAACTGTTTCTCAGAGTGTGATACTGCAGCGATGGGTTAAGCAAAATAAACTCAATTCGGTTTGGTTGACATTTTTCTTAACCTAGATTGTAAAACTGACTGCATCTCGACTTTAAACATTTTCGAAACTGACTGATACTGTCTGTCACTATTAAAGGGTGAATTGTCAAAAATAGCACACAACATCTCATATCTATAATTGTATCAATTGTTGTTTATCTCTTAAACTTCAAAAAATGTAATATATTTTGTTCGGAAATGAAAATACTACAATGGCTAATAGAGTGGGACATGGTTATATAAAAAAAATAAAATTTGGCTCCGAGTAACTTTTTGAGTCCCATTTAGCTCCCAGAAGAACTCTACAAATTTTCAGCTCGATCGGTGAAACTATATTTTTGCGCCCGCGGTTTAAAGTTTACATGGGATTTCGTATGGGGAAATTGTTTTCTGCAAATTAATTCTTCCAAGAGTTGCCCCTTACCTCCTAAAAATAAATAGATGTCTGATTTTTATAGAAAATTTGTCCAGGAAACAAAGTCTAGAAGACTTCAAAACGATTTGATGCTTGTGGAAAAAGTTATTAAACAAAAACCGATTGATGTTTTGAAGATTGATGAAAATTTCACTTTTCATAGCATCACTGCTTCTGACAGTCTAATTATATACAAAAAGTTTCAACTTTCTTTTCTTATGTACAAAAGAAGCCTCAATTTATCCCTCCAAACCTTGCGAAGTGGCCAAATAGTGTAGATAAACGATTTAGACACATTAAGGGAGGATTAAAACAAAATTGCGTATAATTGGACAACCAACAGCAGTGCGTGGTGCTAGAAAAAATGAATATTTTATCAATCGTCAGAGCATCAATCAGTTTCTGCTTAATAACTTTTTTCTCAAGCGTCAGATCGTTTTGTGGTTTTCGAGACTTTGTTTCTTTGTTAAATTTCCTTTAAAAGTCATTTAACGATTTATTTTTAGGAAGTAATGGGCGACTCCTGGAGGAATTATTTTGTAAAAGTTAATTTTCCTATACAAATTCCCATGTAAATTTTAAACAGTGGGCGCGAAAATATAGTTTCACCGATCGAGCTAGGAATTTGCACAGTTGTTCTAGGACCCAAATGGTACCTAAAAAGTTGCTCGGAGCTGGAATCTAATTTTTGCTATAGCCACCTGCGTTATCATTTTTGACATTTAACGCAGTGCAAGAATAGGGGTTAAAGTGGTTGGATGGATTGTGTTATTAATTCAATTTTATATGTTTTTTAGTGTTTTGGATTCTCCTCGTCAGTAACTAACACCAACTTAACACTAGTTAGATAAGTCTAAACCTGTACCAAATTGGCGTTAGTTCACCTTATGAAACTTATGATTGCCGAAAGAAAGAAGGAAGATGGCTGTACAGTGCAAAATTTATGACAGGATGAGTGGGTTTTGTGGATTTGAGAGGAGTTAACTCCCAAACCAAAATAAGTTAGTATCACCAGTAACGATTGGTGTACCTCTGTGGAATGACTCGAAAGAAAAAGTCCATTTGAAATGGGTAAGAGAATGGAATGAAATAAATTAAGCAATAATTATTTAGTAGTTCTTCACGACCTGAACGTTTCAAGAGAATTCAATAAAAGCCAAAATTTCAAACAGTATGAGTGCTATTTTCGGCCCATTCACCCATTAATACCTTTCCAGTTCCAGTTCGGCTGTTCATTTTTCACTCCGCCACTCCGTGTGGCCAGTGTGTTATATAGGTAGTTTTACTTTCATAAATAAGTGATGATTTTAGTTTAATTTGATCGCTTTTGCGTTTTTTTTTTCGTTTGTGAGCTCTCTGCCAAACCGTGACGGACGGAAAATTGCGAGATAAAATCGCAACCTGGTTACAGACTAAACTAAGCGACTGACTCGCTGTGCATTATTATTTTGCACTTTATGTGTGATTGATGTGATAGGATTGTGTGTTGGGAAAAGTTTGCTCAAAGCTTCAACGGCTCCGATTGGTTCGTTACGTATGGTTTGTGTCTTAATTTAGTCGTAGTTTTGAAACTGCATTGAAGCACAATGTGTGCGAATCAGTTAACCTCTTTTCTCTTGTAAAGAAAATGAAAGGAATTTAGTTCAAAGTAGGCTTTGTTTTACAGTGCCTTATTAATATTTACTTCAAATGAAACATTTATTGACTGTTTCGAAAAGTAGCATTTCATTCGGATCTTACGGTACTCGTGCTCGTGCTCGGAGTTGTCCAGTCGAGCTGCAGTGCGAAAAAAAACCGAAAAAAGACATTCAAAAAGAAGTTTTTTAACAACTTTGATGAAGACATGAAGTCTTTAAAACCTTCAACCTTATTTCTTGTTGTTTGTGGATGATTTACAACATCATTGGCTTATCTCGTGTATTTATGAAGTACTTCGGCAATTTTTGGAAAAAAAATATGGGGTAATGTACCTATTGTGGCAGTAAAGCTTATTGTGACCCTATACCGCACTCAAGTTATATTCATTATTTGTTGTGTACATAGGGGAACTGGGGGCAAGTCCGACACCTTAAGCGCAATCATTTTTCTAAAATACCAAAAAGCTCCAAAAATTGTATATTCTGTGCGTAATCTTTGTTTACATGGTTCTTAACAAGATATAATTTTTAAGCGTTTCAAAAAATTTGATTCATTAAAAATTATTGGTTGCCAAAAAATTGAGAAAAATAACATTTTAAAAACGCTGCGGGTAAGACCGACACCCCGAAGTGGCACGAGCGTCACCCTTGTTAGCTTTCTTTTTGTCCAATTTTTTTCATAAAAAATTTGTTGTGTATGTGTGATAAAGTGTAACTATGTGTATATGAGTATGTGTGATACAAATGCATGCTTTCTGGAATTTCATCGCGTAGCAAGAGGAAGAGAGGAAGGTTTTGAATAAATAATGTTCAACACTTGGTTTGTATTATGGTAAAGATTTTCCCTCTTAATCTTTTCAAGCTTTATTAGCGCTTGTGAAGCCATTCTAAGAAGTAAGATCCGTTCTGCAAGAAGAATATATCCCCTGTTACTAAAATTCATTCACTTAGAAGTAACATACGCTTTTGTAGTAAGCTATCCAATTCGTGTTGTGATTTTTCGGAACTCTGTTGATCAACAATCCGGCAGTCGATGGAAATTGTTATTTAATATCATTTTAGAATCTCATATTAGATTATACTTTTTCCTTTCGTTTTATAATAAAACTATGAATCGCGCTCAATTTGATTTTTAATTTTTTGGTCGGCTTGAGACAATACTGACAAGGAATAAATGCAAATATCAGAGTTTCCGTATATTTCAAATATTAACATGATGTTATAAAAGTAGAATACCATAAACAACTCCAAGTCATTCGCATTGAATCAAAAAAGGAACTCAACCATAAATAAATAGCGTGTCAATCTTACCCCTCCTAAAACTGTCGGTCTTACCCCAACAGTGCACATTTTTGTTAAATGCCCAATAAACAGTGTTGGAATACTCAAACTTATCCTCAACGCAGATAAATAATGATATGGAGAGTAGATTAGAATGTGCGGCAAAAATACTGGTGATTTCCAAAGCCTTTGTGCTGTTAAAACCTTAAAGTGTTTCAACTAAAAATAACATCCAAGTGCGGCTCAACTTTGTTTTCGCATATTTTGTTTATTTTGTGACGTTGGATGAATCTATATGGCATCTGTGTGTTTCGAAATGCTCAAAATAATCATACTAATGATATCCTGTTATTATTGTATGATTCAAAATTTAATATCCGGGAAACGTCGTGGGGTTTCGGGCTTACCACGGTGTCGGACTTGCCCCCAGTTCCCCTATTAGTAAGAACTATCCTCTAATTTCAACTTCGGTAGCCGGTTACCCAGAGCAATTATCACATGATAACATTTCTGAAAGACCGTCTCACTTATCAGAGTGAATCAAGATTTACCCCTTACTACTAACTGAAACTCCTTTTCGAGGAAAACGTGGGGATGCAGAGATGTACACGGGCTTCACGACATTCACACTAACATTCCTTTGCTTCTCCGATGACTGACTGTAAGGACGTGGTCGGCGCCGTTAGTAGCATTTAAAATTAAAAGTAAAGAACTCTCGAAACGTGCACATTGATCATGGATAGTTACTAGAGATGGTCGGGTTTCAATTTTTTCGAACCCGACCCAAATCCGAGAGCTCGAAAATTGAAAATTTGAAAAACCTTTTAGGCACCCGCACTGGACCCTAGACTCACCTAAGAATGATCGAATTACTGAAGTAGCACCATGCGCGTCCAGTTATGGCTAAATGAATTACTGGCGAGTGGAATTCATATTTATATTTAATATTATTGAACGTCGAATTCATGATGTACTAAGAACCTTAAAAATCTTCAACCTTTTAATCAGAAAGTAGGATAGCTCGGTGACTAACGCATGTGGAAACAAAAAGCTTATTGATGACAGTTTCTAACTACCTTGCCAACAAACAACCTTGTTTCACCAAAAATTTTCGCCCAGGTGAGAAATTTTGGTGCTTTTCCCATTTTTTCTTCCTTAGGGGGAAATTTAGCATAGTGCTTTCGCATTGGCCTGCTAAGCCAAGACAAGACGGTCTAATCGCAATTTCTCTTATATGCACTTCGTGGGCTCAATCGGACCCCATTTCCTCTTCCATCATGTAAGGCACGTTGCATGCTCATTAACATACATACACTTAAAGAACGCCGCAATGATCTTATTAACGACATTACTTTCTCGTAGTTTGTTAAGAACATTAGGCACTCGTATTTTTTTACGAAAACTCTTACAAAACAAATTTTACAAAAAACGGCCAAAAAAACGAAAACAATTGACCTTGCCGTGTCCAGAAATAAGTAAAAAGCACCTCTAAAGTGTAGAAATAATGAATAGTATGTAAGAAAACACTGTGAAACCATTGTGTGTAGTCTGAATCTGTTTAAATAAACAAAATAAATTACAACATACTAACGCTCAGTCACTGGCCTGTGCGCTGTGGCGTGGCCGATTGCCGGGTCAACGTGGATTGGCTTTTGCTGTGAGCCGTGTTTGCAGACATTGTTCCACAGTTCAATGGTAAAGTTGGTGGACAGGGTTCACAGTGGGGGTCATTCCCGATCAGAATGAAATAACAAGATTATAACAAAATACAAATTTCGTAATATATCGTGTTATAAATAAGGTCTCGTTAGTAGTTAAAATAACAGAAATTTATAACAAGTAACAACGCGAGATATAGTTGTGAAATCTTTTTGTTATGAGTTTCTGATCGGGTTGTGTGTCCATTTATAGGGCTACTTCGTCATCGTACACAGGTTAATTAAATTGATTTAATAATTAAATTTATTGAATAATTAAATTAATTTAATAAATACAGAAATAGAAACCTGTTAGTTTTGTAGTTTTTAGTACTGGTGTACAATTGTTATGTGCTAGTCGTGTGTGCGTCTGAGTGTTTGAGACAGTTGGGTAAGGGAATGGATGCAGAACTGGCGTATATGATACAATAGTGGTTAATACTTCCGGTGTTCAATTTGTGCATTCGATTCTATTCAGTCGGGAAGGTCAGATTGGATAAATTAAGGAACTATTGATTTACCGACGCACGTGAATCATCCATTCCCGCCAGCATAGCATGATGAAATTCTAGATGAGTTAAAGTAGTTTGATTGCCTGTTATATGTGTTTTTCAATTCCACTTCATTCGTCTGTTTCTTTTGTAATTCGATTAGTTTGCATTTCCATTTCTCATGTATAGCAAAATAGTATCGGTCAATTGTTACATTTTTAATCAATCACTTTGCATCCTTTTTTTTATTTGTCATGTGATGCTTTCTTTAATTACTATATCTCTATATTATACTTTATATATACTCATATAGGTACAAACGTACAAACGCTCTTGGTCTTCTCGATAACACAAACCTGGTCACAAACGCGACCGTGCAATTGCAATCATCTACACATACTTACGCCCACGATTTCGTCAACATTGAAACGCCCCGGTAGTTAAGCAAACATTGTAGCACCTATAAACTTACAAACGCGGTCTCAAGCATCAACCCGCCACACGCGCGGTCATGAAACGGTCCCGTCCGGAAGTCTAACCTGGTCCTAGCAGCCTAGACTGATGCCTTCAGTTGGACCAATCAAAAAAAAATGACGCTCATATTCACTAGATAACACGTTCCATGGCGACATGACCGGGAACTCTAGTGATAGAGGGAAACTGATTCTCTTCTACCATCTGTATCCTACGCTAAAAATTAAGTATCAGATTCACGGTCCGCGCGCGCTTATTCAAGAATACACGCCACATGATTATAAAATCGAAATTATCCACGCGAGTTCACATACACGTGACAATCCCGTTAACATACAAATGCTTGAGCCCTTCGCGACCATCCACGGCGCCTACACCCGAGATCTCGAAAACATGAAAACATCCCGGTGATCAGGTGAACGGCTCAGCGTTTGTAAATCTTCAAACGCGGTCTCAAGCGTGAACCTAAAAAATCCTTCGCTCGCATGAATCGGTCACTTCCGGAAGGTTCTACCATTGGTATCAGCAGACTAGGTCCATGCCTTCAATTGGACGAATTGAAAAAAGAAAGCTCTCACTCTCCACTGGACAACACTTCCATGGCGACATGACCAGGAACACTAGTGATATGGGATAACTCACTCCCAGTCAGAATGTAAATTGTGCACCGAAAACTAAATATCAGAATGGCGGTCCACGTGACCATCCGAGAACGTACGCGAATATGTGAATGGCCACCTAGTTACAAAATCGAGTTTTGGACACGCGAGGTTACATGCACACGAGTACAAGCGACAAGCATGTTAACATACGTACGCTTCAGCAAACAACAATGCACATCCACGCCCGCGATCGCGTAAACTTGATAACACCTCGGTAATAAGGTGAACGTTTTAGCACTTACGAAGTTTCAAACGCGGTCTCAAACTCGAACCTACAAACGTCCGTGTTCGCTCGGTCACGTCCGGAAATTATTACCCACCGTCCCAGCAACTTAGGTCCACAAATTCAGTTGGACCAATCAAAAAATAAGGCTCATGTCTACTAGACAGCACCTTCCATGGCGACATGACCGGGAACTCTAGTGATAGGAAAAATCTAACTTTTTTCTAGCATCTGAGCCGTACATCAAAAATTAAGTATTAGATGCCAAAGGCACACGGTTATAAAATCGAATTTATACACGCGAAGTTAAATACACGTTAGCCCACGCGACATTCAAACGCACACTCGATTGATCACGTTAGCGTACAAACGCTCGAGCCCTTCGCGATGATACGCGCCATCGCAAAGTCTCTACGCCCGCGATGTAAACAATGAATATGACATTCAGAATCACGGCCCGCTGCAATTGGCCTTAAACAGTGTTCTAGTGGGCGACATTGCCTGTCTCGTCTGCAATTGTAGTGCGTTGACGGGGAGCCCTTCCGAAATCCTAGCTCTAAAGCTCCTGTACGATAACTCTCGAAAAAAAAATTGTAGGCTCAGTTAAGCTAGCATGAAATGTCATAATTTCTGCATGAGTAATTGTTTAGTAGTCACGATCATACTGAAATCTTAAAATTCAAGACCTTCGTAATTATGACTATTCAGTGATTGCATGACAATCACACAGAAACTATGTAAGAACATATCCGCCCAGCGAGCAGTTGAGCTCCGCGTCAGCCTTAAATTACACGAGTATTATCAAAACGCCACACGGATGTGAATGTAAACGCTGAGTGATGTCAACGCTAACGATGAATATGCGCCTTGCGAATGCCATCGTCTGTGACTGTTTCACATCACGGGTGTGAATATACGCGCTGATTTGGTATGGACGGTCATCGATTTTTTTTTTGCAGTGATGTGAGCTACTTGACCAGAGTTGCTGGTATACAAGCGACAGTGTATGCCATCGTTTGTCACAGGATCACAAAACGAGTATGCATGTGAATAGCTGAGTGAGCAATTCATGTGGAGTACATACATAGGTGGTCCGAACTGATGAAAAATGCTTCACAACAAGAATGTTCCTATGAACACCGAGTGATGGCAGCGCCATTGGTGTATGACCGCCATTGTAGTACGCATTTATATGCCTAGTGAGTTGGAGTTTGAGCAATATATGGAGCAGTCCGAATCTGAACTTATACATAATGTAAACACGAGCGGCGAACAACTATTCTCGCCGATTACAAGCTCTATACTGGTAAGAGCCGAGAAACGATCCAAAGTGATGTGGAACAACTGCCATCTACTCTACTAGAGTACTTCATGCAGCTTGTGTCTACTATAGAACATTTTTGATATTCGAAGAAATTTTGCAAACATCGTAGAAATTTCTACACGAAAAAAAAATCCGTTCATAAATTCATGAAAACAAAATCACGATTTCCTGAACTGAAGGATTTACGAAAACCATGACCAATTTCATGAAATTATGAATGATAAACCTCGTATTTCTGTTTCTAAAAAACTAGTTCGCGTCGAATAAATACATGGCGTTATATTCGAATGTTTGGTAGGGTTACTGTTGTTGTTCGCTAAACCTGTTTCGTTTTTGTTGTGATCCTTGGCCACAATTTGGGAAAGCACAGCCAATAGTTAAACGATGTTCATGATTGTAGGAGCTTGTTCGTGATTTTTGTTATTTCTCATCAAGTTTATTTACTCATTTTATTCATCAGTTTGCTATCGGATTTTTCTGTCAAAGTAGCGTGATTTATGTTCATGATTGCAGGATCTTAGTCACGATTTTCGTAATTTCTGTGTCGTGGTATTTTAGTCATGAGTAGAGTATTTCGTGCTCATAATTTCAGGATAGTAGTCACAATTCTTATGTTAGTAGCTTTATTTATATTCATGATTTCAGAATCTTTGTCACGAGTTTTATAATTTCTATTCACGTTATCGTGACGTTTGAGTCACGAGTAGAACGATTTACGTTCATGTATTCAGGGTACTAGTCACGATTTTTGATATTTTAAACACGAGTAATGAGACTTATATTTATGATTTCATAATGAGACTTATTTTCATGATAGTCACGATTTTCGTAATTTTTATTCACGGTATCTTGATATTTTAGTCACGAGTAGAGTGATTTATGTTCATAATTTCAGGATCTCAATCCTATTTTTGACATTTTGGTCACGAATGTGACCATGTTCTTGGTTTTAAGATCTTAGTCACGATTTCCGTAATTTATTTGCACGTTATCAATTCTAGAACTTACTTTCGAATTTGACACGTGGAGTGATGTGATTGATTTTCATGAAATCAGCAGTGATGTTCGTAATTTCTCTTAACTTTATCTCGATCTGTTATTTTTTGGTCATTATCCGTTTTTGTACTCGGAGTGCACTATGGTCCCAAAGCTGTATTTAGGAAGACAAAACTGTTTACGCCCAAACCGTTGCTTTTAGATATATAGTGTCTTCGGAGAACTTTCTTGTCGATTTTTTTATATTGGTTGAATTAGGGTGGTCCTTGTGGTTTGGGCGTTCCAAGTATCAACTTTTTATGTGTGTAAAATTCAGCTACATAATGCTCTACAAAGTTATAAATTAATCAAATTAAAGCAACTTTTCGGAGGAAACTGTATGGCTGGGTAATGGTTCATGCGTTGTAAATTTTGCAATATTTAAGGTAGGGTAGCTCTTGAAAAATTGGTTTTCTAATAATAACTTTTTCACGGTGTTCCTAAAACCGTTATTAACTAAATAAAATGACCACAAATTTGGCATACGGTATTCGACAGATACAGTATCCGAGCATCTTCTCAGTAAATTTCAAAATGATCCATCGAGGGATTCGAGAGAAATTGCAATTTGAAGTTTTATGACACGTTTCATAAGGCTACCAGCAAACACCCACGGGTTTGGTCCTATCTCCACAAACAAAATTTTTTTTGTCTACTTATTTAGTACATGGCATTCGAAAGATACAGTAATCAAGTATATCTCCTGCAAGTTTGAAAATATTTCATTGACGGAATCGTAATTTATAACGGTTTGGATGTGGTATGCGGTCATAGATGGGTTTTCTACCAGACTTCAAGCGTGAATCCATGTTTGTCCATTGACTATTTAGATCGTTTATACGTGTCGCGATTTTTAAAGGAAACCCTTGCGATTTAATTACATAAATATAATGTACAAAAGGTGTTATTTATATGGCGCACTGAAAAAATATGAAAATAGGGTTGTCTACCAAACGTTAAATATAATGTGAAAACTAAAAAAATGAATAAAAGTTGGAATGTTTACTTCAAAAGGCCATATCTCAATGGTATGTTGACTGATTCTAATTATTTTTTCATTATTGAACAGGTAGATGTTTCATCGTTAATTTTCATCAAGAAGAATATAAAATAGAGTTGGCTACTTCAAACAATAGACAACTTAATTATCCTCAACTATATGTATTATCACTATTTAGTAAATATCTTTATATTCAAAACGACGACCTATCAATTTCTATACATTAGTTGAATGCAACGAACGCAAACTACAAATCATGGAAAAATAAAACCATAAACTCAATACATATATTCAAAAATATGAAGGTATTTGCTGATTCAGATCAATTTTTGTTATGATACGGTTTTTGTTGGAAATTTTGTACAATCGTGATTCGCTGGTTGGGTTGACAGATGTTAAAACTGGGGGATGTTATTAGTAGGGGGATCAAAGGGGATGTTATTAGTACAAGTTCATCTGCTCATATCTCTAACTATTGTCAGTTTTATTGTCGAATTGAATTTAAACATGAGAATTTGACATTCAGATGTCGACAATGGACCAACTAGCGGAGGTCCAACTAAAAAGCGGCTCCTGTTAAAAATTGAGCGACCAGCGAATCACGACTGTGTTAGTTTTAACATTTCATATATCAATAATTTGTAGTAAACAGCAATTGCAATCAACTAGTATATAAAAATTGATAGGCCGCTATTTTTAATACAAAAATAATCACTAAATAATTATAATACATATAGTTGAGACCAATTATATTGTCTATTTATTTATGTAGACAACTCTATTTTATATTCTTCTTGATGAAAATTAACGATGAAACGTCTACCTGGTCAATAATGAAAAAATAATTAGAATCAGTCAACATACCATTGAGATATGGCCTTTTGAAGTAAACATTCCAACTTTCATCTATTTTTTTGATTTACACATTATATTTAACGTTTGGTAGACAACCCTATTTTCATATTTTTTTTTCAGTGCACCATATAAATAACACCATTTGTACATTATATTTATGTAATTAAATCGCAAGGGTTTCCTTTAAAAATCGCGACACGTATAAACGATCTAAATAGTCAATGGACAAACATGGATTCACGCTTGAAGTCTGGTAGAAAACCCATCTATGACCACATACCACATCCAAACCGTTATAAATTTCGATTCCGTCAATGAAATATTTTCAAACTTGCAGGGGATATACTTGATTACTATATCTTTCAAATGCCATGTACTAAATGAGTAGACAAAAAAAATTTTGTTTGTAGAGATAGGACCAAACCCGTGGGTGTTTGCTGGTAGCCTTACGAAACGTATCATAAAACTTCAAATCGCCATATCTCTCGAATCCCTCGATGGATCATTTTGAAATTCACTGAGAAGATGCTTGGATACTGTATCTTTCGAATGCCGTATGCCAAATTTGTGGTCATTTTTTTAGTTAATAACGGTTTTAGGAACACCGTGTTTTATGTGTTTATTTCTCGCAAATACTTTGTTCTAGAGATTTTTAGAACTTTTGGAATTGCACATTTTTGCCGAAGCAATAAAGTTTCTATCTCTTATGTTTGCATAGTTACAGGCGGTTTTCAAAGCAAAAATGGTTTTTTCAAAGCTCTATATCTTCCAAGATTGCAAATGGGTTTTAAATTTTTAACTTCATTTGAAAGATCGGAACTATTTTAGTTTTTAGTGAAAAAAACAGTTTTGTCTTCCAAAATACAGCTTTGGGACCATAGTGGAGTGTTGCAATAATATAAACAGGAACATAAATGAGTGACTAATAAGCGGGATCTTGTACCATGAACTATATCACGAACATGATTTGTGGCTCTATAATGTATTTTTGGTGCTCAGCGCTGTTTTCTTTTTCTGTCGAGACATCACACTGAACCTTATTAATTGAATAACGAATGTTCTAGGTCCTAATAGATTTTTTTTATATCTACTGTTCGTGTCTTAGTAACTAGCAGCTGGACATATATGACATTTCATGAAATAGTGCATGGAACAAAAATGATTCAATCAATAATACTCTAGATTTCGTGAAATAGTTCCCGTGAAAATTTCATGACCATGTTGCATGAAATTGAAAATGATTAGGGATATCTTCTAAATATCACAAGCACCCAAGATAGATCCTAGGTCAAGTACTATGAATCATGAACTGGTTCACGAACCTATGAACGATATTTCATGATTTGGTGAGATATTTTACATGCACGAATGGCAAGTCGTGACTTCCAATTCATGAATACATGAATGATATTCTATGATTTCGTGAACTATTTCACGACCACCAATGGTAAGTCGTGGCTATTATACTAGGAATCATGAACCAGTTCACGAATAAGAAACATGAAAGGTAAATCGTGACTAGTATACTAGGGATTATAAACCAGTTCACGAATACATTAATAACATTTCATGATTCCGTGAACCATTTCACGACCACGAATGGTATGACGGGACTACTGTTCTAGGAATCATGAACCAGTTCACGAATACATGATGATTTTATGAACTATTTCTTGAACACGGATATTGGATCGTGACTAATACAGGGTGTTTGGTTCACGGTTAAGAACCTCTCGGGGGGTGATAGACTGTCATATTTGGAGAAAAAAATTGTTCTACACATACCATCAAATCTCAACCGTTACAGAGTTATTCAACTTTTTGTGTAAAAAACTTATTTATTTTAAAATACCTCTAACTTTAAAAGTATACTTTGTATTTTAAATCTTTTAGTTACATTCGAAAGGTGAGCAAATTTCCTATTGAATGGTGTTCTCATATCTTTTAGTTAATTAGTTTTAGTTAACATTTAGCTGTAAAGTAGCTAAAAGTTAGTTTTTTTAGGAGGTTTATGCTAATTTTCTCGAAATAATGAAGTATGATTATAACAATATCCACTATCCAAAAGTTGGGTTTTAGGACGGTTGATAATTTGTTCTTGGACGTCGTATCCCTATCTCTTCCCATTTATTTGTAATTTCATTACCATACTTTTCCTGTAACCGACTTGCAAGTGCTTAAAAGACTCTAATCTAAAAAATATGCTTTATATCGTTATTTACAAGATTTCATTGGAAAACTGAGAAAATGTCCTATCAGTGTATGTACAAATATCTTTTAGTTAAGTGTACTAAATGATTTTTACTAACGAAATAACTCAAAATTTGTGTTTTTGGAGAGTTTTTTAATTATTCTAATTATTAATCAACAATATTTATCGTTACTATTGTTCATTTGATGCCCCTTAATGTTCTCTATAAATTTTTATTTGACACTTTGTCTATATCTCTTTTAATTTTGCTGATATTTAATAGTTAACACGGCATGACCTCGCCACAAATGTAGTGGGTTCAAATCGTTATTTTTGCATATGAAACGATGTGATAAAGACGATTTTGCGTCGAAACCAAAAGAGATAATTGAATGGAGTCAAAGAAAGAACTGTAGAACTTGCTGAGCTGCATTGTTTCCATGATAATAATGGTGATGTTTATTATTTACCATTTTAAGAAAATTAACGAAAATGCTAATAATAGCACTAACTTTAAACTAATTTACTTCTAAAAGAATACTAAATTCACTTAACTGAAAGGTATTAATAAATTTTTCTCTGTAAAATTTTCCTGGCTTTCGAATAAAAAGAAAAAAAGTACAATTAGTGCCATACTTTTTCAATTAGAGCTGGTATTAGTGAAAACGAGATTAAAATATCCAAGTTGAATAACCCAAACTCATGAAAATAAGAAAAGGTAAGTGTATCATGTCAAAGAACGAATTATGAAGCTCTTCAAGACTAACAATTTGGTTTATTGAAATGATGTTAACTTTTAGGATTTTGAAGAAATGAACGAAAAATCGATTAAAATTGTTTAATTTTCAATGAATTACTTTGAAAAGGCTACTTAAACTCATTAGCTGAAACATGTGAGGGTATCACTCAATGCGAAATTTTCTCACCTTCCCAGTGGATCTACAATATTTGAAATACAAAGTATACTTTTTGAGTTAGAGGTATTTTAAGACAAACAAGTTTTTTACACAAAAAGTTCAATAACTCTGTAACGGTTGTGATATGATGGTATGAATAGAGCAATTTTTTTTCTCCAAATATGACAGTCTATAACCCCCCGAGAGGTTCTTAACCATGACCCAAACACCCTGTATATTGAGAATCATAAATTAGTTCACGAGGGTTGTATGGATTCATGATTAAAATTTCGAGCTTCGTGAAATAGTTCACGAGAAAGTATCCGGACTGTTTTGATATTGTGAACTATTGTTTCTAAACCAGTGAATTATATTATAAATCAACCTTTTATTTTATGAATATTGTTCTTAAAGTTGTGTAATAGTTCACGTACAGAAAATAGATTTGGTATGTCATATGACGGAAAACATGACTTAAGTTCACGAAACAAAAACTACGCGTGCGTTACTGACAGAAAATTGAACATAATTATAAAGGCCATGATTATTGTTCATGGTTCTGTTTTCGTAACGTAAAAAGGTGGTTGTTCCACAATTCATGGCACTTTATGCACGATTTTGGGAACTTTTTTTTCCATGGCTTTTCTTAACGTTGTTGAAGTTTGACGAAAAATTCTAGACAATTTTATAACATTCCAAAAGTACATAAGGATTCATTTCATGCATTTCAAGAAATCCTTCGAAATCGCCCGAATTGCTTAAAAAATCTTGATTGTAGGGTTCAATAGCACAGGTTGTGCCAAATCGTTAAGAAAGTCAAAGCCCCTAAGCCACTCAAAAAACTGTTCGACGAATCAAATTGTATCCTGGTTAATGACCAAACATATATCAAGATTAACACTCTTAGACAAAGTTTAATTTGAATGGAAGAGTACGCAACAAACAACCGATGTCGAATGTACAAAACGTATTTTGTCTGGCAAGAAATTTGTTGTTGCAAACTGCAAAGCAAGCTTTTTGTTAAAAATCATTTATCATATTTATCGAAAAGAAGATTAGCGAACATGGAGGAATACTTACTCTTTTATCTTCAAGTTGTTTTAAATCAAATTCGTTTAAGAATATCCGTCATGTGAAAACATAATTTAGCTAAAATATAATTAAGAAAGCAAAATAATTAAACATCCAGTTATACCTATCAGAACTGAATATATTTTAGAACAAAACAAATACCCAGTGTCCGAATTTTTTCGTGATCAACCTTTAGTTGCACCACCAGTAGTGTACAAGCGGCGCTGCTAGCGGAGCATCGAAAAATTGCATCCGTTAGTGGTCTACTTTCCAAGCAGAGCCCCAAGATCACGCGAGACGGCCGGCGCGAGGCGGCCATTTACGTTTCATCTCTGGCACTCGACACTCCGGCTCTTATATCTATACACTTTTATACAGAGTTGATAGTTTTATTATTATTTTTTTCACGCGCCGTTTGTAAATTAGTTTAGATCATGAAATTTGACGGATACATGCATGTCGAAACAAAACAGCGACGAAGTGGGAAATCTCCGTTGCAGGCTGAGAAACGTTCGTCATATGAAACAGCGAGCGAGCAACTTTGTAGAGGTACTTGTATACTGTCTGCATGGGCAAATTACGACGCTCATTTCGTGCTTGCTAGTCGCGGTAGGGGTGTGCCAGGGGGTCGAAACCGGGGGACTCTGAACGAGTTACAGTTTACACAACGATACCCAAGAACTACTGCAGCAGCAGCAGCAGTACCAGTAGTGGGATTAATTTGGCGGATTAATTTACACCACACATTCTTTCTCTCCCCGGCCGCGGGTCTGAGTTTCTTGTTTGGTGGATTCTTGAAACGATAGTTTCACACGAAAGCAAAACTACGGCTGCGGCTGCCCCCGTTGCTACTTGTTAGAGTTGGGGCTTATTGGAGCAGATTTTATATTAAGTGCTTCGAAATTATGAGCTGCGATTAATTACGGTGGCCGTTACAAACGTCAGCGGGTCGGCTGGGGATGCAATTAAGAGAAGGTTACGGAATATGGATAGCAATTGAATAGCGGGAGCAACTAGAATTTTCTTTGAGTGGAACTTTTTTGAATTTAATTGTTTATTGAGGAAAATAAAAATTCAGAGAAACTTGATATAAAGTTAATTTGAATAAATGAGATTACTGAAATCGAACGTTACTTGGAACTATTCTTGGATATAAGTTCAAAATGGTTCTTAACTCGGAACAATCGTACCAAGCAAACAGTTGAGGGCTACCAATTTAAGTAACAAAGATTTTTTTGTAAAACACCTAATTTAATTATTCTTTTTTAATTTCTTTAGTTTCCAATTGTTTTCCTTTGTAGAGTAAAAGTTTAGCATAATGCCAAGCGCCTGCTTCTCGAACCCAAAAATAATAGTTCGTTCTAGCTTTCTCGTCAGCGTCTGTGCTTACATACCGAGACATCACTCGGGATCTACGTTTTGCTTTGGGCGTTCATACAAGTTGTGTGAATTATTTAAAAAAATTTCAAGCAAACGTTTATTTGATAACTGCTTGGATTTAGTATCTATTTGGTGACAATTTGATGCTAGATTTGATTTGTCGTCTAACCGGCCTCAAGTTTGTTGTCTGTTATGGACGAGATGAATTCGAATTACAGAAATCCAATGTTATGAGAGTTTATTTTGTGAAAATTATGGCTATGTGTGCCGCACCAGTAATCTTTATTCGCCTAACTCAACTCAACCTTAATGTTTTGACTTTATTCCACCACTTGTTCTAAACCGTGTCACTGTGCAGAGGTACGAATCTTGAATTGAAAGAAGAATACTTCTAAAGTTTCAATTCCGGGGTCCCGTTTCAAAAATTTCTGCTGAGATATTTTCCCAGTTTTTAAGTGCAACTATCTTCCGTTGTACTGAACGAAACCGCTATATTCTAAGTGACTCAATCAAATACCGGGAGGTTCTATACATATACAGGTCACGCGTCTCGATTTTATGGCATTCGTTGCTCGCATGTCAAACGAGCGACATGTTTATTGTAATGTTCGGACGGTACAATAAGCGGTAGATGCTACGTATAGATTTTTGATTATGTTGGCATTTACTCGCATCCGGGTTACCACATTCACAAATTTATCTGTGATGTCACAAATTTACTTTAAAATTCTTGGTTACTGATTATTTAATCATAAGTGCTTATCTGCACTAACAAACCAGTTAAATGAATTAAAATTAAATCATTAGTTTTATTTCCGATGGGTGGAAAGTAGTATAGGGGAACATGGGGATACTTGACCAGATTTTTAGTTAAACCTACGTAAATTTCTAAAAAAGAATTCAATCCTTCAAAGTTCCTTGAAATGTAATGGGCAAAAGTATTGTGAGTATTCATGATTTTTTGCAGAATTATTAATTTACTTTTTCGAAAGTTATGAAAATATTTCTGTAATCGTTTTTCTTGAGGAAGGCGTGGGGAGACTTGACCAAGAGAATTTTGAAAAATGAGAGCAAAAACCAATAGCATAAAACAAGTTGTAATCATTTTTGCCTTTCTCAATAGAAAGGTATTGCAATTGCTCTGAAAACCGACTTTTTAACGGAGGCCCGGAGGGCCGAGTGACATATACCATTCGATTCAGTTCGTCGAGTTCGGCAAATGTCTGTGTGTGTATGTATGTGTGTATGTATGTATGTGTGTGTGTGTATGTGTGTGTGTATGTGACCAAAAATGTCACTCATTTTTCTCAGAGATGGCTGAACCGATTTTGACAAACTTAGTCTCAAATGAATGGTGCAACGTTCTCATAGGCTGCTATTGAATTTCTAATGGATCCGACTTCCGGTTCCGGAATTACAGGGTGATAAGTACGAACACGCAGAAAATGTCGATTTTAATAAATTCTGCAATGAATGTATAAAGGTGAAAAATTTTCCAAAATATGACCACAACTGCTTCGATTTGTAGTATTAGGTCACTAACATCCATTCAAAGTCTATTTGGCCACATTGGCCACCATCCTCGGTTCCGGAAGCCCCGGCGGAAGTATCTAATTTCAGAATAACAGTCACATCGGTTTCTCGGAGATGGCTAGACCGATTCGACCAAACTTGGCCTCAAATGAAAGGTATTGCGTGTCCGTAAATGACTATTTAATTTCATCCCGATCCGACTTCCGGTTCCGGAGTTACAGGTTGTGGCGTGCGATCACATAGCAAATTGTGATTCAAACCGATACTCCGATGAAAGCAAAAAAGGTAAAAATTTCGCTAAAATGTCTCTCAAACAACTTAAATTTGCTGTTCTAGGTCACCGACGGCCAACCAAACTTTCGTTGACTACATTAACCACCATAGACGGTTCCGGAAGTGCCCGGGAAAAGCGGCCATCTTTCAAAATTTACGAACTCACATCAGTTTCCCTGAAATGGTTGGGCCGATTTTCACAAACTTAGTCCCAAATGATAGCTATAATATCCCCATTGATGTCTATAAAATTTCGTACGGATCGCTTATATGGTTCCGGAAATATAGACTAAACCGTCCGGTCACATATGAAATTCCCATATAAGCCGGAACTCAAATTTTTTTTCAAAGGGGGGACCACATGAAATTTCAGAAATCGAATTCGTATTTTTGATGCCAAACATCTTTAAAATGCATGAAACGTCGAGATTTTATGTTATCTCGAAAAAATTTTTTTTTATAAAAATCGACTTTTTGGGACTGCCGATTTCGCACCTTTTTGCCTTTCTCAATAGAAAGGTATTGCAATTGCTCTGAAAACCGACTTTTTAACGGAGGCCCGGAATTTTTTTTGATAAAAATCGACTTTTTGGGACTTTGCCGATTTTGCACCTTTTTTCAGTTCAATATTACCGTGGCTGTTTTTTTCTTTTTCAAAATTTTAGAACTCGAATAATGATTTATTTTCCTGTATATAGTTGTCATGTGATGTATAATAATAAAATGTAATATATGCGTTTAAAAGCTTTTAATGAATATAAACAACGCACACATTCTCGTGATTCATGATTGAGAAAGGCACAATTGCACCGCTAGGTGGATTAAAATAGGTTTTTTCAATATGTGTTGAGGCTCTTAGTACCAGAAAAAAATTAAAGAATTGTATTTCATGAATTCCGATTTTTTAATGCATTTCCTTTTTGAGAATAACTGTACTGAGCCTTATTAAGTATTTGGAGAAGTTTTCGTAGTTAATGAGCCCCTTCTTTTTGTTAAAACAACAGTTAGGGTGGTTCTAATGCTACCAAGATCAAAAAATTAACTTTTTAATCATTCTAGCTAGAGCCAAACGACCTTCAGCGAAGTTGTAGAAAGATAAATTTTGGAAAAGTTTGCTGAAGACATGTAAGCTCTATCATACTTTTTGTTTTACAATAAATTTAAAGTCGGAGCATAGGGTGTTTCTTCCAAATACAGTTTTATTACAATAACTTTTGCTGTATTCATTAAAAACTGAAGTAGTCTTCAGACAACTTTAAGATTGTTTCAAGGCGAATAATTTGTTTCATGGCACTATATATCTAGCTACTATTCGCGTTGAAAAGTTATGAGCACTTTTTCGCCAAAAATGGGGTTGTTTTGAATTTCAATATCACTCATTTGGGGCAAATAAAAGATAATTCTTTTTTAACTATAAATAAGGTCATGATTAGAGTTATAATTGAGCAAAAAGTGGCGAATACGATATTTTTCAAAATTTCATGAAAATGATTTAAAAAAATCTATTTTTGAAATATTAAGTGCTTATATCTTCTGAACAATAAAAGCTAGAGTTTTGATGTATTAGAAGAAAATGTTCGTCTTCAAAAACTCTGAAGAATATCTGAAGGAAAGGTTGGAAAGAAAATGAACACTGAAAAAGTTATAATAAAAATTTGGTTTTTCATGAATTGACTCTTTGTAATATGTTTAAATTACTTTCACGCTGAACAATATAAAAATGTTGTTTCGTTTTCATGATAAAATATTGCACTTTACAATACTTATCTATTATTTTAAATAGTGGGTAGGGTGGTTCTAATTTTTTTTAAATCAGAAAAATAACTTTTTAATGGTTCGAGATAGAGTTTCGCTGTCTTCCACAAAATTGAAGAAAATGAAATTTCGAAAAACTTTGTCGAAGACATTGAAACTCTATGTCGTATACTTTTCATTTTACAAGGAATTTACCAAAAACATTTAGGGTGTTTCGTAAAAAATGGGTTTCTTTGTATATCTTTTGCAGTTTTTATTTTTCATTAAGATCACTTTAGAAATACTTTCAGATATTTTGAAGGAGAAAAATTTGTCTTAATATATTGAACCTCTAGCTTCGCTCGTTAGAAAGTTATATATACTTTTTACTAAAAATAAACAATTTTTTGAGTAAATAGTGCAAGATATAAAAAAATACCGCATTTGCCATTTTTTGGTGATCTATACTACAAAGCATGCTATTTCATATAAAAGCAACAGTATTCAATGTTGAGTGCCCGAATCGAAGATAATTCTATTTGAAAAAGTTGCATTTTTTATATAAAAGTATTGATAACTTTAAAACGAAAAAAGTTAAGTAGTTGGTGTTTTAAAGCAAATTATGCGCCCTGAAATTATCTTTAATTTGTCCAAAGACTACTTTAGCGTAAAATAAAAACTTCAAAGGTTATAGAAATAAAACCGTTTTTTTAAGAAACACCCTAAAGCTTACATTTGAATTTCTCGTGCAATGGAAAATATAAAAGCTAGAGCTTGCATGTCTTCAGCAAATTTGTCTAAAATATGTTGCTCTACAACTTCATCGAAGACAATCAAGCTCTATCTCAAACCGTTAAAAAGTTCTATTGTAAATATTGCTAAATTTAGAACCACCCTAGCATCGGTTTAAACAAAAAGAAGGGCCTTGCAAAGTGCAACAACTTTGCCAAACATATTATAAGGCTAAGTCATTTGATTTTAGCAAAATGTTAAAATTCCTTAAAATTTGCATTCTGGACCACTGTGCATATTATGTTCACACGGCACGAAGCAAGCCATATAACTGCTAATTTTGTTGACTAGTACTATAAAGATATAGACTAGTGTTTAAGGTGGTTTTTGTGACGTGATTAACATTCACAGTAGGTACAACAGAATAGTAATTTTCAAAAAATTTGTACCTTTCTTCAGCTTATTGGCACTTGGTCCATTCTTCCCAACATTAGTTCTTACGTTCAATGTCGGGTTAATTTTACTAATAACTATTCCAATATTCCGATTAATTTAAATTTATGTCACTACTTCATAAGGATTTACATGGTATATGAATTTTATAAAAAAATAATTACTCTAGTATATATGTTCATACAAAGTTTGATAAAAAATTTTCATGATTAACCGCAAAATCATGAATTACGGAATATTTTCTATAAGCAAAGGATTTTTCACTCCAAACTTTTAAAATTAGCTGATGGGATCGAAACAAGTATAAAAATATTTAAAAAAAAAATATGAACCAAATAGAACACGTTATTAATAATTTTTAAATCTTGCGGTTCCCCTACACATGGAAACCCCCATTTCAAAACATCCAACCGAAGCTCGTTCGTGATTAATTCCCGCCAATTGCATGCATCGAGCCGCAAATCTTGAACACAAAAATTTGCAATTTTAGTCGAATGCTGATCAATTCTTCACCAGAATTCGTTTCATCAACACCGGGAAAGAAAGCGACTGAATTCATTAGTTTATGCAGCTCCGTGCTTGTAACCGGGGCCAAATGAAACACAAATCTAAGTAAGCGAAAGTAATCCCCACAACTTTGCCAAAGACGTCAGCTCATTTCTTCTGCCCAAAAAAAACTATGAAAAACTCACTTTTAGGAGAACACTATTACCGTAAGTTAAACCGTTACAACGTAAGCAACTGATCACTATTTAAAACGCTAGGGTAATCAGCCTATGTCGGCATTTTCAGCATAAATACAAATAAAAGTTCCATTCAGTGCACCTATTCTCACCTCAGCGAATAAATTGCAAAATTTGGCGCTTCTTGCCTTCAGATTTTTGGGCAACTACCAGAAATAAATCAGGAAATCGTACACCGTAAAATCCAAGAAAAAAAATTCTGTCTGAATTACTTGGTTCAAGTGTTTGTAACTAGGTCAAATTCTACTAATTTTGGATCAGAAAACTTGTAGTTAAAATTACGAGGCTATTCAAGAATCCATAGGTTACTTCAGTTTTGTGTTAATATGATAAATATTTAAAACGTAAACATAAAAGATGATAATGTCGTTCAGAAATGAGGTATTTCCATGGAAATTTCACAAAGCACTAACGAAGTATGACAATCTGTGGTTGAATTTTAAATGATTTTCTTTAAGTCCTTTTGCAATACACAACAAGTGTTTTTAAAAACCCATTCTTATGAAATTACTCGAATATTTTTTTGGAAATTCCACATGGACATCGTAAAGAGGGGAATTCCGGCTTCAAAAATTTCTGCTGAGAAATTTTTCCAGTTGTTAAATGCGAATAACTTACGTTGTACCGAATCGAAATCAAAATATGTGCACTAGAGTGACAGGAAAAAAATTACCCCTATCGGCCCATGCCTGAGTCGATTCCTAGTCCCACCAGGAGTACTTGCTCCAAATTTGAAGCAAATCGGACAGGTCTAGCTACCGGACCAACGTGCCTGAAGTTTGTATGTGATTTTTCGACAATTTACATGGAGAAAACCCACTAACTCGCATTTTCGTCGCTAGGTGGCACTGTATGGATCGTATTATCACTGTAAGTGAAAATAAGAACGATAGTTTAATTGCCTACAACTTTGTCGAAGACTGCTAGTGAATCCGGCTTTGTTAAAGGAAGTTATTAAACTTTTAATGAATTTATGTCTGAGTCAGTTTTGCATGGGGCGTAGCAGCGCATGGTTGTGTATCAGTACTTGATTGGCGCGAACTAAACATTTTTGTGAAATAATGGCTAGGTTTAGGTCAATAGTATGTTCAGAAGATTTATACTAAGTAATATGAGCCATGTTTTGGTTAGAAAATTTTAGTTCCACATTTTACCGCATAGAGCGTGCCAACACTAACTTTTCACCGGAAAGAGATAGAGATTAGGTGTTTTCCACAAAGCTGTAGAACAAGCATTTCTAAATAATTCTTCCGAACATCTCGATATTCTATCTCACTTCTATAAAAAGTTAGTGGTGGCGCCCTCTATGCGGTAAAATGTGGAACTAAAATTTTGTAACCAAAACATAGCTCGTATTATGTATTACACTTCTTTTGAACATACTATTCAGCTAAATCTAACCATTATCTCACAAAAATGTATAGTTGGTGGGAATCGAGTACCGATACACAACCATGCACTGCTAGGCCCCATGCAAAACTGACTCAGACATCACTTCGTTAAAAGTTTAATAACTTCTTTTAACAAAGCCGGATTCACTAGCAGTCTTCGACAAAGTTGTAGGCAATTAAATTATCTTTCTTAGTTTCACTTACAGTGAAAGTACGATGCATATAGTGCCACCTAGCGACGAAAATGCGAGTTAGTGGGTTTTCTCCATGTAAATTGTCGGAAAATCCCATACAAACTTCAGGCACGTTGGTCCGGTAGCTAGACTTGTCCGATTTTCTTCAAATTTGGAGCAAGTACTCCTAGTGGGACTAGGAATCGACTCAAGGGTGGGCCGATAGAGTTTTCAAAAATTCATCATTTTTCTGGGCACTCTAATGTGCACGTATTTAGTACTTAATTTTGCGAAATTAATAATTTTGAATAATAATTAATAATATGAATAATTTTAATAATATTCAATAATTTTAATAATATTAATAATTTTAAATAAATTATTTTGCAGAGCCGTTAAAAGGGCGTATCTAAGCACACACGGGAAGGTTATTTATACAGTTCCCGCGTTTTCGTTTTGTATCAGTCGATGCTCACTTGCCAACCGAGCAACATGTTTAACTGTGTTGTCCAGACGATGCAATAAGCGGTAGACGCTACGGACTTTCGGCAACGTTGGCATATGCACCCACTCGCACCTAAGTGTCTCAATAGAATACGGGTAGTTTACAAAAGAGGAGCGTGCGTGTTCGTTTTAATCATTCGTCGCTCGAATAATAAACGAGCAACATCGTGGCTTTGTTATCCGAACGGTACAAACTTTAGTGTACATGGAAAGTTTCAAATCGCACAGCGTGATGAAGAGCGCACAATAAACTTTGCATACAGCAAGGGAACAGGTTCCAGTTTTACACTGTTTAACTGTGTGTGAGCTAATGTCATCACTGGCGTCTACTATAGATGTTCGGTAGTGGAGGCATTATTAGCACATAGTTAAACCGTGTAAAACTTGCACCGATTTCCTTGCTGTGTGTAAAGTTTATTATGCGCTCTTCATCACGATGGACGATTTGAAACTTTCCATGTACACGAACGATTGTACCGACCGGATAATAAAGCCACGATGTTGCTTGTTTATTATTCGAACGACGAATGATTAAAATGAACACGCACCACCTCTTTTGTAAACTACCCGTATTTTATTGAGACAGTTAGGTGCGAGTGGGTGCATATGCCGGGTGAAATTCGCACGCCAACATGTTTTCGGTGGTTTCCAGGTACCTAGGGGTAGGGTTGTGAGTCTATTGACACACACTTTGAATGAGGAACTTAGGTATTAAACGGTGATATTTTAGAAAGATCGCGTAGCTTTAACGAGTATTTCAGTATTTCTTGCTAGAGGACTCTCGAAAGTTGGCAAATTTCGTGGAACAATGAAAGCTTAGAAATTCCAAAGGTAGGTCCAAGGGCATGAATGAGAGTCGTGATTTCATTAGGGTGATATCTCGGGTTATGTCCAATCATTATACGTTGAAAGCGCATCTCCGGCGTATTGGGGTTGTGTAGAACGGTCTTTGCGCTTGTGGCAACGGGTATCGTAACATTAAACATGTTGTCTGGTCATGCGCGTAGTGTTCTAGCGCCAGATCCGTTAAACGAATCCCTTCAGCCCCGTTCCAGTCCGAAATATGCTGGCTAACCTAGTATGGCTCTCATATACATATTTTTAAACACGATGTTTTTTTCCAAATTTAGCTATCTTTTCTCTTTTGGTTGATATGCTAACAGCTACCTAGAAATTTGGTCCCTGAAGAGTTCCCAGCGGATCAAAGGAGGCCAGTCGGCAATTCGGTTCATGATGCCCTGACAGTGATCTTCCGTTTGCCAAAAAACTGCAAGTTTAATTTCTTCTTTTCCCTGTTATTGTTTCTTCCTACCCCTCCCATCACTTTCCCTGATACGGTCCTACTACTCCGATGTTGCAAATAATTCCTTTTTTGTATGTTTTTTGCATACCTTATAAAAAAATTCTAATAGTGTTCGTCCTTATTTAAATTGTTAATCAAATAATAGATCTTTTTATAAAATTACAAATGGTACATCTAAAGGGCGAACACGAAATTATTGCGACACCGAAAATGTCATGCCAATTTTCTTATAATGTTTAAAATCAAACCAAAATTTTAGGGTAGTTTTATACATATATTTACTTCAAAAATCAAAAGAAAAGTTAATCGAAGGAGCCTTGAGTGTAAAATTGAACGCATTTTCGCTTGATGCCCTCCATCAAAGCTTTACAGTGTCATCCGGTACCAGTTTCTCAGTTTTTTCCATTTTCTTAACATGTCCTTCTCGTCTTTGACTGTCTTCTTGCTCTTCCGAAGTTCCCGCTTCATCATTGCCCAGTACTGCTCCACCGGGCGCAGCTCCGGACAGTTTGGCGGATTCATGTCCTTTGGAACAAAATGGACAGAATTGGCCTCATACCACTCCAGGACACTTTTAGAATAGTGGCATGATGCCAAATCTAGCCAAAATAGGGGAGCTTCGTCGTGCTGCTGCAAGAACGGCAAAAGGCGCTTCTCGAGGCACTCAGATTTGTATATCTCGCCATTTACTGTGTCCTTTGTCACGAAAGGCTCACTCCTCAGTCCACAAGAGCAGATGGCCTGCCAAATGAGATATTTGGAGGCGAACTTCTATATTTTCTTCTTCTTAAATTTGTCGTCCACATAGAACTTGCTCTTGCCGGTGAAAAACTCCAAACCCCGGAATTTGCTTAAAATCGGCTTTTATATACGTTTCGTCGTCCATCACACAGCAGCCATATTTTGTCAGCATCTTCTCGTAGAGCTTCCGTGCTCGAATTTTAGCCGTCGATTGTTGCCGCTCATCGCGGTTTGGGAAGTTCTGTACCTTGTATGTATGTAGTCCAGCTCTCTTCTTCGCATTCTGGACGTAGCTCTGCGACATGCCGATCTTTTTAGCCAAATCACGGCTTGAGACGTTGGGATTTGCTTTAATCATCCGCTTCACCTTTCCCTCCGTCTTTTTGTTCTCCGGTCCCGGTTTTCTTCCAGCTCCTTTGCCGTGGTCCAACGTCAACCGCTCCTGGAACCGCTTCAACACTCTGGAGACGGTTGAATGGTGAACGTTCATTTTTCCCAACTGCCGGTGCGACAGGTCAGGAAATTTCAGGTGTTTGGAAAGAATTTGTTCTCTCAACTCGCGTTGGCTCACCTCCATTTTCGTTGAATCGAAAAACACGACTTCGAGTTTGACAGCATGTAAACAATACACATCAATGAGAAAGTGTGCAAAATTTGGTTGATTTTTACCCAATGGTAAAAAAGTTATGCCCTGTTGAATGTGTCGCAATAATTTCGTGTTCGCTCTTTATAGTTCATCGATGAATTATGACTATGATTTAAACGGAAAAGAATTATTGTGTTTGTAGCCAAAATTGCAGCAAAAATTAAAAAAAAATAACGTAAATAGTGACTCACAAATGTTACAGTTGATGACACCCACTTCAAGACTCTCCGTTCACGGCAATGTAGTAATTTTCCTAGCCTACTTTCAGACTAGGTGCGTCCAATTTCACATAATCATAAAACTTTCTTCTACGTTTCGCCATTTCAGTTCCGAGTGGAAGCGTCATTTTCTGGAGAACTTGTGAACTCTAAACAATAATCAGAAATTGCAGCTCTCTCGCACGCGGCCGTGAATCGAACAGAAACCCAATAGGTAACAACAACAACAAGCATAAGACGCCCGTGGAAAAATCCAACCGCTGGAAAACTGAACTGGACTTCGTACCTTCGGCCACTCTGTTGGCTACGACTCAAAGCGTAAACGTTGGGTGTTATTGAGTAACAACAACGTGGAGCAGTGATTGAGATACGAAGACGACGACGACGACGACGTGACTCGGTTGCTTCGTTACGGGACACGGCCCATGGAGATTTAAAGGAAAACAGTGTAACAGAAATCATTAAATAAAATAAATCACACCCGTGTGTGCGGTTTTAGTTGCGGTTACCGCAACCACCATCGCAATGGAGCAGGTTCGGAAAAATTGAAACAGAGGAGATGGGAAAGGAAAAGTGAAAGATTAGATACTGCAACTCTTCTTCGACTACTAGATGCGCGCTTCCTTCTGGCTCGGTATCAAACCGTACTCAAAGCGCTCGGATTCCGCCTACCTATAGGCTGCTGTGAATGAGTACGCAATTTGCTGTGCTACTGCAAGTGATGGGAAAGAGTTGATTTATAGTGATTTTGCATTTTTTATAGAAATTGTGGTAAGTTGCGAAAAAAGATAGACCCGTCAAACAGAAGAAGGAAGTTTTATGCGGTAACGTGATCTTGTGTATGTTTTGTAGTAATTGCACCACTGGCTACTGGGCAATAATAAAGTAATAATCGGAACCTCAAAAACCAGTGT
This sequence comes from Topomyia yanbarensis, assembly GCF_030247195.1. Classification (NCBI taxonomy): domain Eukaryota; kingdom Metazoa; phylum Arthropoda; class Insecta; order Diptera; family Culicidae; genus Topomyia; species Topomyia yanbarensis. The sequence goes on from NC_080671.1 coordinate 109,491,386, forward strand.
AGATAGTACACAGTGAGCTTAATTAAGATTTATTGGATATTTGGGGTTGGCTACTGGTGGAGTAACTGAAAAGTGTTCCAGGCAAGTGAAATAAGCTGAATTCGGTTGTTGGAAGTGCAAGTAAGTGAAGAAAGGAAGAAATTACAACAGCCTCAAAGTGTCGTTCAAAGGGGCAAAAATGCCGCCGGTGAATCAACCGGAGCCCAATTCCGGTCCACCGAGCAGAACGCCATCCATCATGGATAGTCCGACGTTGGCTCGTGTCGAAAGAGCTCGACTTCGGCAGGAAGCGGCCGGGCCGAATGGGAGCAGCCAGCAGGTGGATAGCCTGGAACGGGTGCTACTGGATCCAAAGGTAAGAGGTACAGATGTTAGATCCGATATTGAATTTTCTGCGACACATGTTTGTACAGCAGAATTTGATGCATAATTGTAGCGAGTAGCGGTAGGTTCGTAAAATATTGACTTCTATCGCATGTCTGTATTTATGCTTCCTCGATACAGAGCAACTCTAATCAGGTTCAATGATTAATGGTTGAATCTTCTACGATTTCCATGAAATATCGTGTTTGTGTAATTTGTCGTTTTTTCAGGAAGTGCATTCTGTAAATCAGAGGAGTATATCTAGAAAAGCTCATTAATTCATCAAATAAAAATTTCCTTCTGTAAAGTATTATTAACCCTCAAAAAGTTCCCTAGTTTCAAAGAACTTGTAATGTGAAATACAAATGATCGATCATTTTCGGGCTTTCGATTCTCTGACTGGTAAAACGACAAAAAGGAGGCTTTTGATTTCATTTGGTCTCTGGAGCGATGCTTCTTGAAGTCACAATTTTTGCTTTTTGATGGTTAAATTCATTAAATATATTCTCAAATGAAAAACTGTAATACTGAAATAAAAATATTTTACGTGTGTGGTGTACATGTGGTCTTCCTAATTAACGTGTAGCTATTTGACTGTAAGGACAAAGCGTGGTCGGCGCATAAGAAGTATAGGATAACTGGTTTTTTCTGCAGACAAACTTTATTGTCGATGCCCGGAAAAAAAATTCCAAGTCGCATTTGTAACATACTTCTTTACTTTTTTAATTATAATTGAATCTATGGTAGTGATATCGTAGAAATCGTTTGTGGAATTTTTATCTACTATTTCGACAGCTTTATCTGCTGATGCTTGACGTTTAGTGCGTGTCCATGTCGACTGCTATGATCAATACAAGAACTGGCGCATGAGACCAACGACTAACCCTTTGTATCGACACCAGTGTATGAAATCGTGAAGATCTTGATTAGAACGCCTTTTTGCTAGTTATAGATTTTAATTTTTTTTGATAATTCAATATTTGTCTGCTAAGAAACATTTGCAGTGAAATCAGTATCACATTTCTTACTTGTTGAAACTGGAAATAGGTGACTTATCACGATCAGAATGAAATAACAAGATTATAACAGAACACAATTTTTGTAATATATTGTGTTATAAATTAGGTCTCGTTAGTAGTTAAAATAACAGAAATTTATAACAAGTAATAATGCGAGATATAGTTTTGAAATATTTCTGTTATGTGTTTCTGGTCGGGGTGTGAAACTAATACACAGTTTGTTTTCACTAAAACAATATTCCATTTTATGAACAGAGGGACATCTTGCGATATTTAAAATCAACTGTAACTGTGGCATAAACTATCTCTACCTACCAATTCAGATACAGTTTCAGAATCATCCTATACTTGAAAGTAAGATAATCTGATATCGGAAAGTTCAACCAAATATAGAATTTTGCACTCATAGGAAGACTTCCCATGAACATCGACAAATTTGTACCTGTGTACAAAATTTCACGCACGCGTTCAACCTCAAACATGCTTCGTCTCGATGTACAGATTCGCCTCGAAAATCGAACCCAAGCGAATGATGTGCAAACTGTAGTTCAAACATCCGTATACATACACCTGGTGCTTACACGAGAACGATTCGTATATGACAAAAAGAGTCATTATGATGAGAGCGACAAAGAGAAAACTGGTGTCACGAACCTATGTGTACGTACACGGGGTTCGGTCGTGCAGGCGAACATGTGCACGTGTTTAGATATGAAATATCGTGTTCGAGTTTGTACACAAAATGTTGGGTTAATATGCACACAGAACCAGAACAAACATTGTGTACGCTGTTCATTTGGGAAGACTGCTCATAGCCCTTGTAACAAATAAGGTTTTATGATAGTTTTATAGCCACTCATAAAACCCAGATTGCACTTGTAGCGTACAATAAAACTTACATTTGCTACTTGAGAGGTGATTGCGATTCATGTTTTCTGCAATTAATAACTGGAAATTCCTCTTTGCAATGTAAATTGTAATTAACGTCAAAAACTTTTCCCACCTTGAGAAATTCTCAACCAAAATTGTCTCGCAAGTTTATAAAAACTACTCTTGTACTAATTTAAGAACATTTTAAGCAAACATGTAAATTTATCCTGAATCAAGATTTTGTCTACGGAGTAGTGTTTTGTCATACAGATAAAAATTATTTGAAACATCAGAACTATGGCTTATTTTCACTGTCTACACAATCTTCAAATGGGAGCTCAATATGGTTTAAAATCTAAGGATTATTATTTTGTATTATTACTTTTTTGACACATGGCATGGCGTCTTTTTTTATTTTCAATATGTAGGATATAAAACAATAGTTTTTCAACTGTTCACATTTGTTTCTTGCACTTTTCAAAATAGACGTATCTAACTATCATACTCTCATGGCTTATTTCCTCTTATGTTAAATTATCAGTCCCTCAACTCTTTCCATGATGTGGTGGTAAAATCAACCATCATTGAATCCACACTAGGAAAGTGTTGTAATTGCGCCGTAATAATAAAAAAGTACTGTTGTCTTGGTGTTTATGGTGTGTTAGTTTTTCCGTTAGTGATATTAGCTGTTTATTTTGAGATACTGGACACAGTATTATTGTTCTGCTGGGTGTACTGGTTGTTGGTTTCGAGATACTAAGCGCAGCATCTATTGATTGATAGCCTGGGGGGTTTAATGTCATCATTTCTTGTAATTTAGAGATCTTGTGTCATGCCGCAATTTTTTTTAGAACGGTCGCCTCTCTGAGGAAAAGCAAAAAAAAATCTTTGAAAATAGTTTCTTCTTTGGGAAAGTTTTCAAACCAAAATTTAAAAAAAAATGAGAAGGTTTGGCACACATTAAAAAATATAAACTGCACTTGAGAAGTTTTAATGGTGTTTTTTACGGGTTAAAATTTTTAAAGTAGGATTGTTTGACGCAATCCTTTAATTATGCCCGTTTGAGATCAAATTTTTCATACGGACTTTTTTTTGAAATGCCAAAACTTTTGAGGTGTGACTGGTTTTAAAACGCAGGTTGAACATAAATATTGGTTCCTTCCTGTTTCTGCACCACTTATGTGCAGTTGATTTCCCTGTTCAGCGTTAGTAACTGTTTTACCTCACAGACTATTCGCCTAATACGAGTTTGATTGAAGCAAACCATAATGACCTTTTCCCGTGGTAGGGACATTTTCATCGTCTGTTGCTGTAACATTATCACCACTAAGGAAACGGCACTGTACTGTTTAAGTAGTGGATTAACAACAAAGCAGTTCATAGAATATGCTCACTTTGCTAATATCTATTTTCCTTTTTTTTTTTATTTTGACTATTTTGGTCGCATTTTCTTTTTTTACATTTAATGACATTCAATTAGCTAGAGATTACCGGGTAGGGAAAGTTATAAAAATTTAGAGCCATAGTACTCAACTGAGAGCAAGGATGTGCGGTATACAGATCGGAAAACTTTAAGTGGCAGTGGTCATTAGAAAAGGCTTAATACCTTACGGGCTTAACTTTTGTAATCTGCTGATGGGGGTCGAGCTTAGGCAGCATAACTACGAATCACTCAAGTCCACCGGTATGCCTCCTTGTAAAGACAGACTTGTCCCTCTTTACCGTGAGAACCGACTACATACAACACGATCGGTTCTCACGGTAAAAACATGAGTGATTCGCAGATATGCTGCCTAAGCTCGACTCACATCAGCAGAAGACAAAAGTTAAGCCCGTAAGGTTTCAGGTAAGCCTGTTCTAACAAGTGTTCAATAAAAAATGAGAATTTTTTTCAGTCATGTAGTTGAAAACAAAAAACTTTTTTCGGCGAATTCAGTATTTTTATTAAAAACATAATATTTATTCTTCAAAAAAATGATTACAGGAGAAAAAAAAATGATGCTCAGCCGTACGATGCAACTTGGTCGCGATGCTTTCACAAGAGCACTGGACTCTACTGACGTCCATCTTCCGGATATAATGCCGGATCCTGATGGTCAATTGCTTCGTATTCTTGGCGCACCAATTATTTTTGTACACTAGGGTACTGAGGGATCCGAATAAATGCTCAATGTGACGGCACCGGGGCAAGTTGGTCGGGTTCCTTTCTATCAGCACGTACGGTATCTTTTTCTGCTCAAGATACTCCAGGGTCTTCTTGGCGTAATGGGAAGACACCTTGTCCAGCCAGAAGACGCACTTCTCATCCACAGTTCCTTTAAGAACGGCAGATGAATTTTCTCAAGACACTCCTCCTGGTACACTTCTTGATTGATGACCAGACCGCTTGGCTTGGACCACGGCTTTGAAATCCCTCTGTCCGATATTGCGATGTACAGCATAATTTTTTTTTCAAATTTTTGCTTAAACTTATATTTTACTTCGCTGGAATAGTAGCTGTCATTTTTTGGAATGTGGATCTTCGAGAGCGGAAAATAACTTTCGTCGTCCAGCACGAACGACGTCCCGCGGTAGTTCTTCGTCATTCACCGCACTGCGATTTCACGATCGCTATCTGCTCGTCCGTGTACTCGGGAGACCGAGTCTTCTTCCGACAGATGATGTTCTCCATCTTGAGGGTTCGGTGAATCAAGGCATAGGAGCAGTGATATTTTCGGCCGGAGTCACACAAAACCATTTTGTCCTTGTTGTCGAACAGCTTTTTCAACGATTCCTTCTTCTTCTTTTGCGTCATTATCTTCGCCGGACGGCCGCTACCAACCTTCCGCTCCACGCTCAGGGATGCCATCAGGATCCGGTAAACTGTACTCACGGGCACGTTTCGTCTCGAAATTGGTCTACCATAAACTTTTTTCCATGGTGACCATGCGTTTCGTAAAACCATACAACATGCTCGATTGAATTCAGAACACCCGAGCGAAAAGAAACATGTCACCCATTTGTAAAGAGTCCACGGAGCAATTCTCTTGGAGAGAAAAACATTTACGCTCTTTACTTTAATTACAGAAAGGTATTGAAAGCATTCTCATTTTTTATTGAACACCCATTAATGACCCTGTCACTTTTAGTTTTCCGATCTGTATACTTCACATCCCTGCTCATACTCGAGCTCAGTAATCTCTAGCTAATTAAATGTCGTTAAAATGTAAAAATGCAAACGTGACAACATATAGTCGAAATAAAAAAGGGAAAAAAATTAAGCTAACATTGAAATTTATCCTGAAACAAGATTTCCCTCCCGTTTCTCTTTTCTGCCGTTTTCGCACACATTATTATCTTGGTCCTTACGGTAGGATATTTCTGCATGTTTTTGGTTCTTACGTGTAGCGTGCATCCACCGTGTGCTAGTTTCCTCGTTAGAGATATTAATAACTATTTATTTTGAAGTCCTGGGCGCAGCCGTGATTATTGTTTTTCTGGGTGTGCTGGTTGTTGCTTTCGAGATACTATACGCAGCATCTATTGCTTGGAAGGCTATCTGTGGCTTAGCGGCAGGCGTCGATGGCTATCTATTTAACTTGCTCAAAATCTGGGTTACCATAGTGGGCCGCCTAGCTACAGAATTGATACAAGGAACGTGACTCGAGTTTTTTGTTTATAGTTTACAGATGCCGTAGTGAAATGGGAAGACATATGTTTGGTCACCCGCATTCTCACTATAGGAATGGCGTTGAAAACCTCGGGAAAGTTTCTCCATTTCTAGCGGGTTCCACTTATGCGTACTTCGACATCACTGTTTTAACGATTTCCGACTTAGTACGCAGTGCCAGATCGTGTAATGTTACCTCAATTTTCATAAATACGGGGAACTTGGTTCTAAAGCTGCTATATTCAATATCGTGTTGTATGTTGTTCTTCACAATGAAACGTTCTGCTTCGGCTATACTTCCAAACGCTTTTCGTACCACATTACGCACGTGATTCAACTGTATGTGCATCTTTTCCGTGCGATTGAGCTCCATATTCACCATGTTCAATTTACAACAAAATTCTACTGCGTCGATTTTGTAGACTACTTTCAGCAAATCGATATAGGTAGTTCATCTTCAATAACTGTTTTCCACATGCACTATTCGCCGACTATGAGTTTGATTAAAGCAAACGACAGTGGTGTTGTCCTACTGTACTGTTTGTGCAGTGTATAAAGGACACAGCAGTAGGTCGAATTGATTAGTGTGCTGCTGCATATAGCGGGTCGTTACTTAGCTTCTTTTCGGGTCGGGATGGAAAGGTAGACAGATCTAAGGATTAAAATTGCCTTAATTCCGTAGCAGCGCCTCTAGTGGTCAGATTTGAAATGTTTGACAGCGATTTGTTTGTAAAATACACGCGTTGCAGTGATGAAAGTTTTGTCTCGATAGTGTAATATTAAAAGATTATGCTAACATTGAATTTAAAACTGATCCTGAACCCCTCCGTACTGTGGCCAGAAGAAAATATTGTCCGAGAGTTAACCTAAAATCCATCTTGACATCAGAACCCGATTTGTAGAACGTCCGGGCGTTACTAAATTTTGCTTCATCGTTTTGCCCCGTTGCTTGATGGCAACCTGCGCGACGACAGATTCTTCGGACAGTACTCAGGCTCGTGGATAGGATTTTGTTCCGGGAGGGGTTTGAAAAATATTGCATAAATGTATCAATTCTGATGACTTGAGATACTCACTAGACACGGAACGAAATTTTGGAAAGATCTTGGTGAAAACACTTCAAGTCTAAGGAAATAGAAACTAAAAATCATAACATTATGTTGTCTACAAGGAAGGTAATAGTACATCTACGAATTGTTGATTTTAAATTTGATTTTATTATTTATTTACAAGTAACAATTTACTCTAATTACAAAAATGAATATTTAAGTAAAAGTGATTTGGGGCTAACCGAATATGACAATCCCCAATGGTGCTAGAAAATGCACGGTATCATAGACTTTTCGTTTACATGATGTAGAAGACGCTAAATCGAAATGAGTAGAAAAATATCCAAAGAATGTTCGAAGAAAGAGAATGTCGAAATTTGTTTAAAATCTTCTGATCCGGCAGGCGATTTGCAGATGCGGAGAATAAGTTCAATTTCTATTTTGTTAATCTGGCGTCTTGCAACTATTGTCAGTTCTGTGTCGTCACGTTAATTTGCTCAATATTATGATATTCAAAGTTTAAATTAAACAAAATTCAAGACTGGCCTTGGCCTGGTGGGTTAGAGGGTAAGGCGATGGTGTCATAAACCACTCGTCGTATGTTCGATCTCCTGCCACAAAGGATTCTTAGCGATCACTAGGATCATAGCTCTAGCTCTGCAATTATCCTGTACACTGATAATCGATGGCGAAACCTGTCGAAACAGAAGGTCAAGTTCTGCTACGAATCGTAGTATCAAGACTTTGCGTTGGTTTTTGATATTCAAGACTTCTGTGTACTTTAACACAATATGTTAGGCAATATCGTCAGACAAGTGAGAAAAACTTAATCTGTCTATTTAAATATTCATATTCTTCTATAGAGCCTAAATTCGCCAACTTTCTAGCTCTTTGTGGTAGTTGGATTTGGTATGATTATTTCAGTTAAACTCCCTAACTCAATTAATCAATTTGTTAAACAAATATATTGATACGAATCTCCTCAGTAATTAGCTAGTTTTTTTTATTAATAATTATTGGCTCCTGATCATCAATCACCTTCAATATTGAAAGAGTGCCTTTTATTTCTATCCGCAACGACAGCATCAGAACGCAATTCCGAAACACTCCTGCAGAAAAGTTAGAAAAGGTGATGTTGAGTTCATTCAAATTGATTGATTTTTATTTCCTCTAGTTTCCTCGTGATTCCTGATCATCTCACTCATTGTATTCCCCATTAAACCTAAAAAGAACGAGGTACTTTCACTTATGGAATGCATGAAATCGAAACGATAATCCCACTGTATTGACTTATAGACTCAACTAGTCACAACATTTTAGTCGCTTTCCGTGATTGCCTTTCGATGTCTGTTCGCTATCACGTCCGTTTCAAACTTATATGAACCTTAATTGAAAGCCATAGAAAGCGACTAAAATGTTGCAGCTGGTTGCAACATTAAGTTATGTTAGTCCTGTTGCTAAAATTAGTAATATACGAATGTATTTCATTCAAGGGTAAATGAGCTCGCATCTCAGTGAAACCGCTATTTTGCCACGTTCTGCCTAGTTTACTTTTTTACCTGTTTACTTGTGCATAATTTTAGGCCTTGTCGTTTTTTTTCATTTTAGCCGTCTCATTTCCATCTAGTATAATATCTGGCGAGTTTTATTAGCGATAACTTATCAATTTTTTCGTTCAGTCTTCTAAAACTTCTTCTAATTCTTCTAATATGTTTATTGGATTCGGTTCGATGCTTTAGCTAAATGGGCCCTCTGACATCTGATTTCTTTCTTGTTTCTTACCCTTATGGGTTACGAATGTGAGCTTCCTCGATGATGCTGCTGGCTGTTGACTTTGAGGTACTTGGCGCAGCTTTTCCCGTTGGCAATATTACCTGAACAGATGCCACAAATATGGAACTTTTTTTTGGTTCGCATAATGGTATTGGAGACCGTCCTGTACGAGTAAATGGGCCGGTTTATCCAAAATCTCATCACAAAAACACCAGTAGAAATCCCTATATGTGTCCTTCGTGATGGATTCCATTTCTTCCAAATGTGACGCGAATTATTTAGTAGCCACCGTGCATTTGAGTGATGTCAGGTCTTGTAATTGATCATTGATTTTCTCATCGTCCCCATATATTTGAGTACCGTAAACCGGGGTGACATTGATCACTTTTCGAAGTAATCATTGCATATTTTTAGACGCAACACATTTTTTTCAAATTTAATATTTTTAAACCATGTACTGATGTATGGAGAACAAGTTTGGATGGTTTTACCTAAAATTGTCCGCTTACAGCTATTTTTCCAAAAATGATTTCAAGTTGAAGTCCGTTTTCGCATTCCGGGGTGACTTTGATAACCTGCATGTTCACCCACATTAAGTTATTGATGTCAATGTTTTTCATTCAAATGTTTGTTTAAACTAATTCTGGAAAGATACTCATTGTTAAATAGATGCTAATTGGTATTATACAAAGTATTACAATGTACTGCACAATTCGAGTAACCAAAATTTATAATGGCATAATTTGTGTTCAATAAAATAAATAAAAAATTCTGAAAACCTTTAAAAAGGTTGCGAATTTTAGCTTAAAATAATTTGAAATAATTGCCAACTAGTTTCACAAAAAAAGTATTTGAAATAAACAAACTCTCAAAACTAAATTTGACGCATCTCAATCTAAAGAAAAATAAAAACTCACGAGTAATTTATTACTCTTGCTCAAATCTGTGCTTTATTTGTTTTATAAAAAATAGACACTATACGAAGCTTTGTAAAAATAAGGTAAAGTCAAATTTTGATTTTTTGTAGTTTTTGTACCCAAAAACCGAACAATATACTCAAAAAGTATAACAAATCAGTATTTTATAAGTTTAGAGTTGAAATCATTTCAAATTAAAATGATTCGGTAGACTATCCTGGTTTAATAAGCGATCTACGAAAAAAGTTTCGAGTGATCAAAGTCACCCCGGTTTACGGTATCTTGATTATAGCGTTGTCACACACAATCACGAGTTTAAAGTTGCTACGCGAAATGAATATTTAATAAACGTTACCAGAATTGAATGCCTGACATGGTAGAACTCGATAAAGGCGACTTCCGTAAGCCTAACCTCCATTTTTAGCTTTAGCCAATATTTCACATGGTGAATGCTCGGTCCAATGCACGTCCGGCCGTCAACAACCACCTGTATGTGGCCGGAGCACCGCTTCTTGCTTCAGCGACTCACTCATCTCGACGGAACACCACGGCAAGAATTAGGCTAACAGTTTTTTTTTGTTTAGACAAGGCACACAATATTTAGCCCCCCCCCCCTCTTTGGATACGTAACGGTACTGTGGCTGGCAACGATTTTTCCACAACAACCCAAACTCTGGGTTTCTGTTTATTGACCTAAACACGTACCAACTCAGCTGCCGAGTAAAAGTAAATTTGTTGTACTTGGCAAAACAAACTACAAAAACTTTTCCAAAGACATAATATGGCTAAGTTCTTTAGTTTTAGTAAAACCTAAAAAATTTCTGATTTTCTGGACCACTGTGGAATGGCGTAATTTGATTTGATATAAAATGTCTTATTCTCAAGTGTTCTTTTAAAGTTAATTAAAAGTAGGAAATTAGTTATAGTACCTTCGAAAAAGTTTAGCAACATAAAACATTGAGTCTTCCCGGTAAATAGAAAACAGGTAACTAGAATAATAATTTAGAAAACAGGATAAATACGAAAAAATTTTTTTTGAGAAATTGTTCATATGAGCCAAACCGAAGAAAAATAGTAATAGTAAAAGAAAATAGGAAAATTTAAAAATACAAAACACAAAATTGAAAAAAAAATAAAAATAATGAAACCTAGAAAAACAAAAAAAATCGGAAAATAGAAAGAAACAGAAAACTAAACATACATAAAAACATTATTTTTCAATCAAAACTTCTTGAAAAACTTAGTGGAACATCACACATAACACTATAACTAAAGAATATTAAAAATTTTACCAGTATTTCAGGCAAATATATAATAGAGGAATTGAACAAAAATTATGAAATAGAAAAATTCAATTATATCAAAACCAAATGAAAAATGAAAATGACTAAAAGCATAAAAAAGGAAAATAAGAAAACGATAAAGATAAGTATAAAATATAAAAGAAAAATATAAAAAATTCCTCGAGGAACATAGGAAAATATTAAAATAATGGAAACAATTAAAATTAGTGGAAAAAGTGTATAAAAATAAGAATAAATACAAAGTACTGACTTACTAAAATACGAAAAATTAGAAAATCGAAAAAATAGTGAAATTTCATAACAGAAACCTAATAAAATTAAAAAAACGAGAATGCTATAGACCAAAATAGGAAAAAATGTGGTAGACCAAAATATAGGAAAACTGAATGATTGAGGAAGAGCAATGCAGAAAAATAGAAATAAAAGGATAGATTAATGGACGAATATGAATATGGAAAGAAGAAGAAAATGGATAAAAATAAAAATAAAATAGCATTGATTAAAAAAATGGAACCTGGAAAATTAAATAGAGTAAAATAGGAAACAAAGAAACAGGAAAAAAGGGACAAAATACTAAACTGCAAAACAATTTTTTGTTGGTTTCAGAAGAAAAATAGAAAATAGAATAGGAATGAAAATACCAAACAATTGCGAAAACCACGAAATAAAAAATTTATGAACAGATCATAGTCGTGTAGGATTGTTTCAATACAGAGTAGAAGAAAAATGATGAATAGAGTACAGGAGGAACAACAATAAAATAAAAATCATAAAAATTGACATTAGAAAGTGTAATTTTATTAGAGAATATAATTCTATGTATCATTTTGAATCAAAATACATTTATCAGAAATCTTTCAAAATTCGACAGATCTCGAGATATTTGGAATTTTGTTCCAACAAAAACAATAAATTCGTGCGATCATGCTCTTTTTAAAAGTTATTCGCGTTACCTCATCGAAAATGTTAACAATCTAATGTGTATCGTTTTAAAAACTTAAAAGAAACTTTTTTTTCAGTGTATATTTCTATCGTACAGAATTATTCATTCCCTGTAACTCATTCTCAGATTGTTTTGCTGTATAAATACAGTAATCGAACAAAAGATATTTGCACGTAGAAACATCTACGCCCTTTTGAAAAATTGCTCCTGTATCAAAATATTGCAATTGGCAGAGAAAATCATGGAGAACCATAAACCGAATACAACCGCAAAGTTTCTTTCGTATTGACGATGGTTATATTTTGCGGTCGGCCGGAATCCCTCAACAGTGAATTTTTTTTAAATCTGTAATAACAGAACAATTGCAAAATAGAAACAAAAATTAGAAGAAAACAGATTGTAAGCGAACACGTATCCGCCGGTTGATGCTGATCAAGTTGACATTTGTTAGGACTGAGCAAATTAATTTCTTTGTTTGATAAGTGTTTCTTTGGCCAACTAGGAAACTAATCTTTTGTGCATTTAATCTACGTGGGCAATACGCATGGTCTTGTTTGAGTGAAATGATGACTGTTGAGCCATGTACGAAGAACTGACAATTCGTGAGAAATTGAAAACCAGCTACCAATTTGTGGCAGTCAATGTTCAATTGACATATTGTCATATGAAATATATTATTGATTCATGTTAACCATATTTCTTCATGAGTATAAAAATATTATGTCTTGACTATTGATGTAAACGGTGCCAAGTCAATTTCTTTTCGTTCTTATTGCCACCAATCTTATTCGAGTAATTAGCGTAATAAACCCGTACGCATGTCATTGGCTGTATATTTGCCATACAAAGTTAGTCGTTTAAATTTTTTTGCGAGTGCTTATTTTATACCGCGCGTTTATTGTTAACATAAGAATCGGCACGTTACTCAATCGTTCGCGGCGAAAGAAACCAATAGATAATTGTCATTTCATTCGTTACTGTGATCCTCAAGTTTCTGCATGATAAATAATACCTGAATTACGAAATCGCCAATTATTACTTCGGCAAATGTCTCGAAACACGAAAGGTAATCGCTTTTCTTGATAATGTTTTTGTAATGCCGTATTTCGCCGGATAAAGAAACAAGGAATCATAAATTCGGTCACATACCGTTTTATTCAGTTAAACATAAGAAACACTCCCGTCTGTCGGTTGTTCGGACTTGAAGTAGCTTTTTTACAAACCGAACATTTCCAAATTAATTCAACAAACAATAAATCGATCATAAATTCTCGGCAGCCGGCTGTCCAGAACAATAAACGCATGGTAACACTTCTGAGAGTTTGATAGATCGTATCACTTATCAAGATGAATCCAGATTAGTTTAACTCTTTACCCCATCCTACTAACAAAAACTCTTTCCAGTGGCAAACGTGAAGATGCAGAGGTATACGCGGTCTCCACAACAACTTTTGTTACACTAACATTCCTTTGCTTCCCCAATGACTGTAAGAACGTGGCCGGCGCTGTTATTAACGTGTCAAAGTATAGAATTCTCGAAACGTGCACATTGAGAATGGATAGCTACTCCCAGACTCTATTCGTTGATTTGTTGTGCGATTTCGCTTGTTCTGGTCAAACACTGAGTAGAAACTACAAACAACCGCAGCTGTCACCCAACACATTTGATCTATTTAATTTCCCCGCTAGATACCAAGGCTGCGGTTGTGTGTGATCTAGCTTTGCGGGTACTGTCGCCAGTGCGATAATCATTTGTTCTTTCTGGGACGTCATCATATTCCAGGGATAGCATAAGGGTGCATTGGGCCGGAGTCTCAAAGGTTGCGGGTTCGAATTCTGCCTCTGGAGGATTTTTTTTTGTACATAATTGCTTTCGCTTCACTCACCATTTTGGTCTGCTTTCCCCGTTTGATACTACCAAAAAGTCTTAAATTAAGGTATTAGTAATTACGACAAAAACCAAATAAATGAATTACGACATTCCAGCAACTTAGATACCAAATGTTTTCAATTCAGTCCTAATAGACTAGGTCCAATGCATCAATAGAAGCCGAAACGACGAAGAACTGTTCAAATCGATTTCTGTACTAATATTTTTAAACAATGGCCCTACTCCCAGTGATCGCCTATTCTTCAAGCACAAAAGATGATATTGAAATTTAATTTTGTTTCACCCTGCAGATCGTTATAGCCGTTAAAAATTATTATTTTCCAGTGAACGCCCATAAAAGGCTTTCAAGACAATTTAACCCTGACACAGCCAGCAACCGGCGGCAACCTTTCACTCAGTGGAAGGTCTGCGATCATAACTTTCAATGATCCTCGCAAGCCTCGCCGCACATCACTTCATCGATGCGTGGCATGAGCAGCTTATTGCCCAGTAAGAGGTCTTCCATTTTCTTCCATATTCGTTTGCCAATAAATCACCGAGGCGTAACAAGTCGACCGAAGATGACACATACAGTTAATGAGCCCTCGAGACTTTCATACGGGGGTACCACCCATTCACTGAACCTGGCCGAACTAGCGGTCATGGTCATTGGCAACGGCGAATATCGATTTCATTTACACTGATACGGATCGGCTAACCAAACCCCCGCACCCCCGCCCAGCACTGATGTGTTCCATTGTTCGTAACACCTACAGCAACATCCCAAATGAAAAGTTGGTCGAAAAACCATTAACTACCCGGGCTCTTGACCATTTGCCAGGTGGGTGGTCGCGGAGGGGTACTTACCACATACCATCCTGTCCAAGCTAACACAGCACAGCACAGCACATCCCAGCAGCGGCGGTTTCGTGTTTGGCAATTTGTGTAGTTGGCTAATTTAATTAGTGTCTGTACAAATATGCGTTTGTTTGCCAGTTTTTTAGATGAGTGTTTCGCGTAAATGGAGTTGCTAAAATTGTTCGGCTGAACGGCGACTACTCGACGGTTGAGTTCAGACGAACTAAATGGATTCCTAACAAACAGCGGCGAAACGGGTAGATTTTGCTGCTAGGGAAATTGTGTAGAAGTGCAACCGTGGGTGTCTTCTTCTGTTCGAAGCCCACGCTGCTTGTAAACAATCAATCCAAACGTCCAAAGTGTCGGTGACTTGTGAAAATGCACCCAAACATGAAATCTGAAACTTGTCGGGTATTAGTGAAGGTTAAGGATATTCTGCAAAACGTCTAATTTTTCTCTGAACTCTATTTTTCAAATCCCATTTTAGTGACTTGTAAACCGCCCGTTCTCAGTTAAAAAGAATTGGTCGAGCAGTAAAGTTTACCATCGCCGCTTGCGGACAAAAAGCCGCAAAGTGCGCTGTACTGCTTACCGGCTAATTTTACGGCTTCATCATTGTTGTTACGACGGTAATGATTCCTGTCACACGAGCCAGAGTTCCTTCGGATCCTTGAAAAAAAGCATGTTCGCACTACGAAACAAAAACAATAATACCAAGTCCTCTAGTTGTTTCTGTCATGAACGGGAGGACTTTTACTTTCATCTTTAACGATCGGGCGCTAATTTTCCTCGGTCACAAATTCCTGCTCTAAATCTCAACGGTTGTCTAGATTTCGATCTGCACACACTTTGTGGCACCAGCCCGAGCAACCCCCGAAAAGTTTAACGACCGTGAAGTGGATTATAAATAAATTAGAATCAATGAGCAGACGTTATTTAACGACATACTAATTAATCATTTTTATCGCCCACATTTGCCCAGTTCGCTTGTCACTGGAGCCATCGTCATCGCTCCCGGTGGGTGTAATTATGTCTCGAACGTCTTGGCTGTGTCCCATCATCTTCGTATATTCGTATAACTCCAAAGCGAGAACGGGACGAATAGTCAGCCAGTTGAGCCAAGAACTCGATGAACGAGTGTCATCAACTTTATCATTGTTCGCGACTTGACACGAGCAGAGACCGCTCCGCAAACCCATAAACGAACCATTTTTCATTTACCCCTCTCCATTCCGGCAACTATCGGCTGACGGGGTGGCAGACACCTTGCCGTGAATCGTGATGAGGGAGGTGAAAAGGTAAGCGATGTTAGTTGTTGTCTCCTCACTATGAGAGGTACTTTAGGTGCCACTGATGGAACAGAAGGATGAGCGGTGCTGACGGCGAGACAGATGAGTATGGGTTTTCACAAAAAACTTAGAAATGGTTATTATATAAAAATATGACAAAAGATAAGAATTATGCTATGAGGTTTCAGATAAACAGAAATTAGTGAACAGATAAACGACTCGATCACTTATAGGTTCGGATCTGTTATACATTTAGAACACTAACAGAAGAGAAACCAGAAAAAAAACAAAAATACAGTAGAAAAAACAGAACCAATTGAAAAAATAAAATAGAAGAAAACCAACTCTAGTAAAATTAAAAAAAAATAATTTTAAAAAATACAAAAATAATTACTATAGCACACAATGGATAGTTAACATAAATAGAAATATATAGAACGAGAAAAAAAGAAGTGACATTAAAGAGCAATAAAGAAAAATATATAAACACAGAAATAACAAATATGAAAAATTGAGAGGTGGATGATTTAAAAAATTAAAGAATAGGGAAATGAATATATACGAAAAAAGCAGAATAATTAAATAATAGAGAATTAAAACCTTGTAGAACTAAATTGAAAAATTAAAACCTTGATTACCCAAAGAAAAGAAGAAAAATTTAATTTCAAGAAGAGGAAGAATTTAAAAATGAAAGATTTAGTTTTTTTCTTTTTTAAATTCTTCAATTTTTTTTGTTTTTCTCTTTTTGTTTTAAATTTTTAAAAATTCAAAAAGTAGGAAACAGTTGATAGAGAAAAATAGGTGTTATTAAAATTATATGAAAAAATAACAAACAAGAAATTGATTAAGGAAAAAGGAATATTGAGATTGAGCTTGTGCGACCATTCCTGGCTGCTACTCCGTTATCGATCTGGAATAGCTGAAGTTGCACAGGGAATTAGTAGATAACTTTGCTTGGGAGTAGCGGAACATCATTCTTTTTGATCAATACCGGCGCCGGTTAGGCCTGAACGTAAATTGCGAAAGGAAAGGGAACGAATGTTAGTCCGATACTTGCTCATACTACTGCGCACTCCACAAGTATCACGGGAGGAGGATATTTGTTTGGAAGTATAGAAGTTGGATTCTACTTCCTCTTTACCGACGCCAGAGAGGTGACTCCACTATCTGGGCTAGATGTCGATCCATCAACTCATGTACCGGGGACCAACGGCTTTACTTCCCCTTCCGAAGGAAGACGTGGCCACAGATTTTTTTCATCTCAGAAAAATCTCAACGGCCTCGGGTGGAATTGAACCCAGGCCAACTGGAATGAGTGGCGGTCATGCTTACCACTCAACCATTGGCGCCATCAGAAATTGATTAAGGAAAACGAAACATTGCATCAAAGAAACTTAAACACAAAACGCAAAAATAGAAAATGGAAAATTTAAAAAAATATAGATAATGTAACCCCTAGAACAGTGGTTTTCAACCTTTTTCATTTCATGTACACCTTCCCGAACATTGATCTCCCTCATGTACCCCATTCTGAAAATGGTATACCACCATGACACCGTCAGAAAATGATTATCAATTTGATGATAAATTGCTATACTATTTTCATGAATATCCGACGGGATAGCTAGAATAGTAAATTAAAATTTACCCCGCATGATTCACCCCTTAGAATAGTTTAATTCACCCCTGGGGGTGAATTCACCTCCGGTTGAAAACCACTGCCCAAAAAGAATAACAAAATAAAAAATGGAGAAATAGAAAAAAAAGAGTAGCAAAATAGAAACAAATTGAAAAATATCAGAAAAGAAAAAAGGGAAATAGAAAATAGAAAAATAAGAAGCTAAAAAATAGGAAAATCGAAAAATAGAACAATGAAAAAATAGCATTAGAACACAATCAGAAATATCGAAATATAGAATAGTAGAAAATAGTAGAAAACTAAACATCAGAAGCCTGCAAAATGTAATTAGACAAAAAAAGAAAGGAAACAGAAACGTATCGGAATCAAAAGATAAAAAAAAATGAATGAAAAAATTAAATGAAGCAAAAAATTGGAAAAAAATATGCATGGGAAAGGAAAAATTGAAACAGTTGAGATGCTAAAATAGAAATTTTTTAAACTAGTAAAGTAGCAGATAAAACAAAAATACAAGAATGGAACAAAATTATGATTGAAAAAGGAAAAATTTAAAAAAATTGAAATTCTAAAATAGAAATTGATAAAGTAGTAGAAAGCATGAAAAATAAATATAAAAAGGAAAAGCAGATAAATAGTATAATAGAAAACAGAAAATAAAAAAATACAGAAAAAATAAAAAAAAAGTTAGCGAAATATGATGCAATATAACAATATAGGAAAAGAAATTTTACAAAATAGAAAAAAATAAAACAAAGAAATAGCCAAATGGAAAGGTAAAAAATAAAGACGATAAAAAAATGTGAAAATGGAGAATTAAAAGTATTAAACATTAGAAAATTTCAACAAGGCAAAATATAATCACAGGAGACCGAAAACTTTCAATTCAGCATACAAGAAAAATTTGTATAAGAAACCAGGAAAATGGCAAAATCGAAATATAAACCAACTTGAAAAAGAAAATAAAAGGAATTGAATTTATAAAATAGAAGACCAAAAATTTCGAAAAGAAGTCGAAAGAGAGCAATAGATAAATGGGAAACTAAAAGAATAATAGGGAGTATAGAAATAATATATATAATATAGAAAATAGAAATAGAATATAGAAAAGAAAAATTGACAACCAGGTAAAAAATAAACAGCAAATCAGAGAAGTGGGTAAATTGGAAAAAGATTTTAGAAATTGAAAAAAAATATAAAATTACGACGAAATATACGACATAGAGATAAAAATACAAACAAATAGAGAAAAGATAGAGGTGTGAAAAAAGCAAAATCGAAAAATCGGAGGACATAGTAAATAGATAAAAAGATCGTTATATAGAAAAATGGTTTAATAAAACAGTAAATAAACAGAAAAAAAAAAAAAAAATCGGAACAGAAAACTAAAAATTTGATAAAATAGAGAAGTAGAAAATTCCAAATCAGAAAATATCCGAAAATAAGAGCAGCTAATTAGAAAAATTACGTTTTAACAAACACGAATGATAGAAAACAAATGAATAAAAAAGAAATATAAAAGATGAAATGTTATGAAATAGAAACTCGCAAAATAGAGAAATGGGAAAAGAGATAGAAATGAAAAATAGAAAAAGGTATTGTGAGTAGTAGTGATAAAGAATTTAGAAAAGTAAAATAACATGGAAACACAGAAATTGAAAAATGGGGGGTGGGCGTAGCGTAGTTGGTAAATCGATTGCCTTGTACGCAGCGCACTTGGGTTCGAAACCCGACCCGCACACAGGGTTAGAAATTTTTCATAAGAGATTATTCTAACCCGGAGAGGCGAATGACCTTAAGGTTAAAACCTCTATAATCGAAATAAATAAAATAAATAAGAAATTGAAAAAATAAGTGAGAGAATATTGAGATGAAAAACAAAAAGTAATTGATATGAAAATTATGAAAAATAACTAGTCAAAAAAAATAAAAAAAACGGGAAAGAAATTAAAATAAAAATGTAGCGAAATATAAAAAAAATTGAGAATAAAAAATTGAATAGAAAATAGAAAAGGAGAAACAAAACAAACGTAAAAAATAGAAGCAATGTAAATAAAAAACAAAGAAAAGATAAAAAACAAGTCATTGTAAAATTGAAAACTAAAATATTGGTTTCTAAAAAAACTTCTCGAGTAACATAATGGAATGCCACACTTAATTATCTTAAGACAAACGTATTTAGCTTTACTTTAACCGTTTAAAAGCGATAAACGTAAAATTTAGGAGGGGTTAAAAGTAATGGCAAATAATATAATTATAGACATCTAAAATCCGAAAAATTGCAATGTAAAAAAAATACTAACGGGAGATTGGGAATCTTAGTTAAATAAATAAAGAAGAATACAAAAGGACGAAAATTTTCACAATGTGAGAAGACAAAAAATAGGAAAACAGACTGTTTGAGGAATAGCAACGCAAAAAAATAAAGACAGAAGAAAAGACAAATATAAATTTAGAAAAATGAAAGATAGTAAAAAAGAACAGTAGACAAATTTAAAGAGTGGAAAAAACAAAATAGGGAAATAGTATCAATAGAAAATTGAGAAATAGAAGTATAGCAAAATATAACCCCGCAAACATGAAAAAATGGGAATATGGGATCTTCGCAATGAAAATTAATAGATAAATAGATAACTAGTCAAATAGTTAACAGAAACATAGAATTGAAAAAAGAGATAAAAAATAGAAGAAAAGAAAATTAGAAAAACAAACAAACGGCAGGAAAGTTGAAAGAGAAAAAACATGACATAAGCAAAATAGGATGACGGAAAAAGAGAAAGATGAATAAATGAAAAGATCGTTATTAGAGAAGTAAGGAGGAAACAAATAAATTGAGAAATTGAAAACTAGAAATTTTACCAAATAAAGAAAAAGCAAATAAAAAAGAAAAATATCCGAAAGGTGAAATGAAAATGAACAGAAAAACAACATTTCAGCAAATATGAAAGATATAAAAATGAACAAAATGGAGATCAGATCACTAGAATCATAAAAATGCAAAATTCGAAAGAAGAATGTTAGAAAATAGAGAAATGGGATATAGAAAAGTGGACGAAAGTGGAAGAGGGATTTTTAATAATAGTTCATATGACAGAATGCGAAGAAAAATAGAACGGTAGCAGAAGACAGAAATAGAAAAATTTTAAAAGTGAAAATAGAAGGAAAAAATTTTAGCACAAAAAACAAAAAAATGGAAAACAGGAAACAAAACCAGCAAAAAAGGAAAGAAAGCAAAAAATATTAAAATAGAAGCATTGCCAAACATAAAAATAATATATTGGTTTTGACGGCATTTAATTAGCAAGGGACTGGAAGGGGAAACTAAGCTTGCTCATATGACCCTATTCTAGGTTTTTTAAACTTTCTTTCATCAACTCCCTGCTCTTCCTTGAGTATAATGGTTATTAATATTGAAAAATATACTTCACCTTCCTTGCTAATTAAATGCCGTTGCAACAGTTAAAAAATATAGTCATTAACAAAAATGAGAAAAAATAATAGTTTTGATTCAAAACTTTTTGTATGATATAAAATAAAATATAAAAAAGAGAAATTGAACAAAAAGAGGCAATTATAAAATTTGTACAATGTAAATACCAAATACAGAAAAAATGTCGAAACATGAAAAACAAAACAAAAATGAAAAAAAAAAAACTGAAAATTAAAAGAAAGAAAAGAAAAAAATATACTAAATTTCTCATGGAAAATCGAAAAACACAAAAATTTATTGAAAGAATAGTATAATGTAAACAATATTAAAACAAAAATTAATAAAAAGCATTAAATTACAAAAATCCAAAAACTTGAAAAATAGAGAAATAATGATTACTAAAATAAAGAAACAGAAACTCAATAAAATAAAAAAATGTAAAATACAAAATACCAAAGTTGCAAAAGATGACAAAAATTGGAAAAACGAAATGGTTATTAGTATAGAAAAATTCAATAAATAAAACAAAATGACAAATACAAAGCACAAAGGATAGAAAAATATAAGAAGACGAAAAACAGAATAATTGAGGATAAGCATAAAAGAAAAAGAGAAATGAAAGGATAGAAGAAAAGACAAATATGAACCTCGAAAAGAGAAAACAGAAGCGACCAAAACCAAAGAAAAATAGAATGATAGTAAAATACAAAAATAAAAAGTTTAAATATTACAAATACCAAGTAGAAGAAAATAAAATATTGAAACATAGAAAAACAAAGGGAAATTGGTAAATAGAAACATGAGAACAATACAGAAAATAAAAAACTGAAAATAAAGGAATAGCCGAAGTAAAAAACAGAATATTGGTGTTGAATCAGAACCTATTGAATGACTTAGTACAATGCGACTTAAGACGGTTGATAATACTGATAAAATAGACACTGAAAACAAAAAAATAGAAAAATCAACCAAAAAGCAGGTAATGGAAAATTTCAACGATTTGAATACCAAATAGAAAAAAATAGTAAATTGTAAAACAATTGAACAGAAAGAGAAAGAAAATATTAGAAGGTTGTTCTTGAAGTAACAGAAAAATATGGAATTCTTCTTCGAAGAAGATCGTAAAAAACAAGAATAGTGGAAAAAATGCGACAATATAAGAACAAGAATAAAAAAAGTATATAATTACAAAAATTTAAAACGATAAAGATTAAGAAATAATAACTTAGTAGAACAAAAAAAACATGCAGAAATTGGAAAAATATAAGAAGACGGAAAATGGGAAAACAGAATAATTGACTAGTAGCAATAAAGGAACAATTGATGAACACAAACATAGCAAAAGTATAAAACATAGCAAAAGTATAAAAATAGAAAATCATAAAAACAGTAAATAGAAATCTGAAAATAGAAATTAGAAAATTGAAAACTATCAAATAGAAGTATAGTAAAAAAGAAAAAAGCAAATCGAATAATTAATAAAAAGGCAACTGAAGAAAAGAAAATTGGAATACAAGTGGAAAAAGATAAATAAAATTTTGAAAATGAAAAACTGACAAAATAGAAATCATGAAAAATAGATACCAAAATTAGAAGAAAACAGAATAATAGAAAATGAAAACTAAAAGTAGAAAAATTGGTAAAATGAAAATTAGAAAATAGAAAAATAAAATTATTGTGAAACAAGCAAATAGAAAAGCAAAAAATAGAGAAATTGTTGGAAGAAGAATAAGTAAAAATAGAACAATTTTAGAATTCAACAATAAATTAGGAAAACAAAAAAGAAATATAGCAAATGTAGCAAAATGGAAAAATATAAAGATACCACAACAAAATTGAAAACTATGAAAATACAAACACAAAATAATTTAAAGTAGAGAAATAGTGTAGGAATGGGGAACAAAGATAATGATACGAAATCAAAGAGAGAAATAGAAAAATTTTAAATATAAGAATAGTAAATTTGGGGTATAAAAATAGATAAATGGGAAAAAATTAATGGAGTAGGAAGATTACAAAATAAAAAATAATTAGCAATATATAAAACTAAGCTGTATCTTCATAGGAAGTGAATTGTAATTCACCAAATTGGTGCATAAAGAGCACAATACCTTACTTTGATACGTTGGACTTAAACATTGCCCAAATTTGGTATATTCTAATTTGATTCTGAGGGAGAAACAGTATATTTCCAAATTGGTTCGTAAACTAGGAAAGTTTCGTCTTTTTTCGCAATAGTCTTATCAGTAATCCGAAACTTCTGTACCAACTGAAACTTAAGTTCCGACCAGTGCTTTAACCCGACGGAATTTTCTTCTTAAATTATAGCTTACAAAACTTCTATCCTTTGTAAAACTAGGATATGCGTTTCAACTTCATCGTATCAGTATCTGGTGTCCAAGTCGGTTATATCAGATACTGATGAGATAAAGTCGAAACGTTCTACGAAAGCAATATGTACTTTACTTCTCTCTAATTTATTCACTTATCACACAAATCAATATTATGAAATAAGTTGCATGAATATTCAAAAATCAATAATTAAAACTTATTTTTTCTCTTAAAAATTCGTTGAGGTGGACATAATTCTCCTAACCACATGAACCCAATTTGGTCTGCTTTCCGACCAACCGTTGAACAGGTGCTTCCTTTCACCATCCATCGTTTGCCCTGGTTGACAACAGAGATGAATCACTGGCATGGGGAATTATCATTGTCACTCAAAAACGGTTTGCCCCAGCACTGCAGAAGGCACCTCAATTCCTCCCGAATATTCGCGTATGAATGGGATCCATTCTACCGTATGGACCTACGCATACATACCCGAAGAACAGGCTTCTATGTCGAGTGAAAATTTTGACAGTAAAATGTAATTTACCGAAATGAAAACGACATTTGGTCGTCGTAGTCGTCGTCGTCGTCGGAGTCGTCATCCCCGAGGCGGTAATTGCAAGTGCAAACCTATTAACGCCCGCCCAAGGAAAATGCGGCTGCTCTGCAACATTCGAGCTTGACATCTGACATCATCCGTTCTGATTCTGTTTCGAGTGCGAGTTATGTTGCCGCATCGAAATGATACATTTGTATATTCATTCCGGGTTATTCCGTTGGCAGTGGTGGTGGTGATGGTGGTGGTTGTGATGAGGCCGACGGCGACCGGTGGTGATGACACCATCGTGCTGCATTCTGAGCCATGATAGTGAATTGTTATCGTCTTCCAAATGGCAATATCTGAGAGGCAGACAAATTTCGCCGAAAGCAAGATAGCTTATCGGATGAATGGATCATACCTTCGAGGAAATATCGTAGCCGTTGGAAGTGTGCCTTCGAGTGTCCGATTGCGGTCGGTTGGGCTGATTTCTTTGTGCGATTGTTGGTAAATATTTCGTTTACTGATAAGCAAAGGTGATCAATGAGGAACGCACACCGGTCATTTTTTTACTTGAACAATTCGATTATCTGTCAACGTTTATATGGCTTGAATAATATTCTAGATTCTCATACGTGCAACAAGTTGGAAAATTAAAACAAAATACTAGAATCTTTGATCTTGTTTTGCAATTGCAAAACATCAGATGAAACTTCTAAAACTCAAATAATTGGACGCGATTGTACACAAACCGGCTCAAGGCACATCGCACCGATCTCTCCTTAATCTTATGTAAATTCAGTTCATATCAAATATTAATAATCTGATCGAGCTTAATTACACACAGGTCTCATTAAAACGCCGTCATTAGCCGGCAGCAGGAGCCAACATTTTTTCCCTCCCGTTTGTTTGCTTTTTGTGTCTGGTGCTCTCCAAGTAAGCGCAGGGCAAACAGCTGCAGGTAGGCAGCCGGTTTTTGAAATAATAAGTCGTCTTAATTGTACTTTTTTTTATCTTCTCGGGAAGGCAATTCCGGTCTTACACGGAAGGTACCAGTTTTTCCAAGTTTGTACCACCACCGCCGCCGCCGGCGAGAGTGAAAGTCTTCAAACTGGACGAACATCTGTCTAACCTGCCCAGCATCATATCATCATCGGGGGCTTAGTTGTAATAGAAACATGATGAGCATACTTGTACAATTTCCGCGTGTCGTCTTTTGCCGCGTACGTGTTCCCATATAAAAGTATATATTTACCTACCTGTAGGAAGATTACACCCCTTGAAGGTGTCGTCTTGATGGGCCCAGCCAGAAGAAAGTGAGCAGGTTTCGCGTTTCTCGTTTGTCGTCTCGTGCCGGTCGGTGAAGGTAGATCACAAAAACTGGGCTTCGAGTGCATCGGTTCTTCACAAAAGGGAAAAATCCAATCAAGCAAAAGTTGCACTTGAACCGGTCCTATATACACCAGGACGAGCCACAGATCCAACGCGCTCGGAAGTGGGTGACGAATAAAAAGTGTCAATTTCTTGGAATCTTTTGTACGTACAGCACAACCCGTAGCAGCGCAGCCAAGACGTGTATCTGTCTGTGCTTGATTAGCAGCAGGTAACGACGATGGTTGTTTGCCTTGGAGCATGGTTCACTCAGAGCAGGAACGAATAAGTGGGAAAACGATGAAACGTCTTTTTGTTTCGATTAAGTGAGAATTTAGAATGCGCTCTTTGGAAAGGGATCGTTTTGTTGTCTGTTGACTTATTCTGGTGTCGTGCATGGGAACCTGGGCGAGTTCCCATAAAAGGCTTCCCTTATTCATGCAACGCGCGAGATACAGAGCTGGTGCAGTTTATTCGTGAATGGCTGTTATAGCCTCGGTTGGTTATTTGTAGGGTGCTTTGTTCAATGGCGGACGTATCGTGTAGATGGAAAATCGTCTAAGTTGTGTGTTGAGATTTATTCCAATGTGAACTTGCAATAGGATACTGCAGTTTTGCGGTACAAAAAGGTTTAATAGAGGCTAAAACAACTTCTTCAGTGGACGTTTTAAAACAATTCGAATTTGAAAATCTCATATAAAATTAGATTAGGCAATCAAAAATATGGGTTAGCTGGTTCGCTATTAAACAAACTCGCAGACATTCTATTGAGAAGTCAATAGGTCTCTACCTTGCTTCAGGGTGATTTAAACAGTCCCATCCATTTATTATTATTTTATTGAACAATATTTAATCGGATGATAGAGGCGGCTCCAGAAGTTGTATTTTTGGAGACATGACTTGATGTTTGTATTTTGTCCACAGCTACACTGTTTTTATGATTTCTTCGACAGTGATTTTAGAAGTGATCTACAAGGTACTTTATCCCATTTCGCATGTACAACAATGATGTCTTCTGACATGTTTTATTAAGAGTTTCATTTTTGAGATAGAAGGAACTGGGCCAATTTGGACCTAGCAAGGGTTTATGAGCTATAGAACTGGAACGTGTCAACCGATTCACAAATAAATAATTTTTCCTAAAAGCCTGATCAATTGCGCACATTGTTTTAAGGCAACTTTTTCCGATATTTTGCCGTATTGTGTATAAACGGTTCTACACAAATGTACATGAATGGTCCGAATTACCCCATCCCTGTTCCAATTCGGACCACCCATTTCTTTTCGATTTCTTGCAATAGAAATGAATTGCTATTTTGGTCTAAGTAATAGTTGATAGTCTCGCCGAAAACAGTATATAAACAAAAGATATTATCCGGCAGATCCTAAATCACGACAATGCAATTGATTTAGTTAATTGTTGTTGTCAACAAAAATGTTGTTTTTCGCCTTACACAGTTTTCAAAAAAAAGCACTCCGAAGCAACATTTGCCCCTAGCTCACGCACACGAAAACTGAGAACCATAAAATTTTATGAGATAGAACAGAGCTACATGACAGCCATCATAATGATATATACGCTTTTAATAATATTACCATAGCTGAGAATCATCTGGGGGTCCGAATTGGCCAGTAGAGTACTCAATCCCTTTTAAGTCAGATATTTGCTATAAGATTTTTTAAGGAATGTAAAATAAGACAAAACCTCCAGAAATGTAGAAGAGCTTGTTTTGGGAGCATCCTTACTGAAAAGTAAAAATCTTTATAGTACACTCGAAGTTATGGGCCGTTGTTTGTGAGTGACCCCTTTCCTTTTGACATAACTTCTTAAATACAGTAAATAAAACTTCAGCATCGTCCCTGGCAGATAGCTCAGCAGCAATATAAAGCATTTTATCAATGCTATAAAACTCAATGAATTTATTTGTCACTCGTTGTGTTCTACTAGAATAACAGACTTTTGTTTTTCAAACAAATTCCAATATCTTCGAAAATACTCGAGTTGGTGGTATCCCACGGGGAAAACACATCGAAATGGTGAGTTAAGCGATCTATTTAGAGGCGGGGTACGATCACTGTCGCCATCATCATATCCTAGGAACAGCACGAGGGTTTGCGCGTTGGGACGGAGTCCTAAGGGTTGCAGGTTCGAATTCTGCCTCTGAGGTATTTTTTTCACATAATTGCTTTCGCTTAACTCAACACTTCGATCTATTTTCCCCGCTGGTTGCCACCAAAGAGCCTTAAACAAAAGTTTTTGGACATACTTCAAAAACCTAAGAAATGAATTATTTGTTTGAAAAATAAGCGTTAAAGTTTTGTGTTTTACATTTCTTACAAAAAGTATAGAATTCGCTCAATCTTTGAAAACTTTTGCCGAGACTCAGAGGGTCGAGTCTCATATTCCAATCGACTCAGCTCGACAAATAGGGACAAGCTCTGTATGTGTGTGTTTCTATGTATATACATTAATAGCTTGTGATTATCGCAGCAAGGCCTAAACCATTCTTAACGAAACTAGTTTACAACAAAAGGGCTAACATGACCATTTTACGTTATTTTTTTTTTTGAATATATTGTTTACTTTCTGAGATATGGGTGTTTTTTTCAATATACGGCATCTTTTGAGCATATAAAGTGTGAAGTCTATTTTCACTCTGTTTCTATTATCGCCCTACCCATTTGAAGCGGTTAGTAAGAGCATTTTTCTTCAACGCATTGGTAGTGCGACAATTAGATCATTCGATTCGAGTTTTCATTGCGCTCTCACAGAAATATTTTTACATTTTTATTATTATATTGGTTCTTGGGAACGAAGCATACCATTTTATGTGCATTTCATCGATTGTAGGTTGTGTAATTAATAGATCAGTGCGGCACCCTCCTTAATGGGACCAAAATAAGGTCTTTACCTCAGCTTTATAGGAAAACAATTTAGTCATAGCATCATAGCGCCTTTTTTACAAGCTATAGATTGCAAAAATCTGTTACTGAACGGCGGAGATATAAAACATTTTATATTTTTATTCCTCACATACCAATTTTCAATAACTCCGAATGAGATCATTACGTAAAGAGTATTGCTTTACTGCTATTTTAAGCTTGAGCTTGTGCGACCACACCTGGCTGCTATTCCGTTATCGATCTGGACTAGCTGAAGTTGCACAGGAAATCAGTAGATAATTATGCTTGGGAGTAGCGAAATATCTTTCAATCTGCAACTCCTGGTAACCCTAAACTGTTTTATTGATCAATTATCGGCGCCGGCCAGTCCCGAACGTAGATCGCAGGAGGAAAGGGAAGGAATGTTAGTCCGATACTTGCTTGGCTTTTTACATCTTCTTTACCGACACCAGAGAGGTGACTCCACTATCTGGACTAGATATCGATCCATCAACTCATGGATCGGGGACCAACGGCTTTACTTCCCTTCCGAAGGAAAATGTGACCACAGATTTTTTCACCTCAGAAAAATCTCAACGACCTCGGTTGGGATTGAATCCAGACCAACTGGAATGAGTTGTGGTCGCGCTTACCACTCAACCACCGGCGCCGTCAGAGAATTTCTTTACTGGTATTTTAGGTACATAACTAAACCGATTTTGAATGTCGGGGTATGAAAACACACCTACGTGATTCAAGGAAAGTGAATATGGAGGTTCACTTTAAAGACAAAATAATGAATAAGTTCATCTCTAAGAGAAAATTTTGATTAAGCGTTGCGTTTAGCCATGAGTTAGATGTTGGGACAGTATATGAATACACAGTTCATAAAGTAAGTAGTGAGCTGATAGAATCTTCTTATAGTTCATATTCACTGGCATCACTGAGAGCACTATATTTTTGAATTCCAATATTCTAATGCAAATTTGATTTCTTTTGGAAGATTCAGAGCTTAAAAAAATTGATATCCCTACGTGAACTTTAAAGAAAACGAAATTCAATTCATGCCCGCTGCGATGAATGAAATTTTTGTTTCGTTTCCTCGTCATTCGTTCTCCCAACGCAGCGCATTCAAGTTCGGACATGTTTTGTTTCAGAAGTAAAATGAATTTTGTTTCTATGGTAGCTCTGAGAGGGATTAATAAGCAAAAGTGCACCAGATATAGATTACGCAGTTCACTTATGCTCAAAATATGGAAGATGCTAACTTCTGCCTTCAAACTGTCCACATAATAACAAATGAATGCTTTGGTTGGTGAATGAATTTATATTTCCTCTGCACTCAAGCATTCGATTCTGCATGATATTTCAGTCAGTTGGAAAGTGAATGAATGAGGGAGACGTTGAATCTGAATGTCGGTTTCGGTAAATGCAAGCAGAAATAGGTAGCTGATTTTGAAATTTCGTAGCACTGGCAAGATTTGAGTTGTACTGGTCATGGCGCAAAAATACCAGTTGCGTTACTCATAATAAGGAAGTAAAGAATAAAAATCGTATAATATATAAAAACATTGTCACGATACTAGCCATCCTTTACCATTCTTCAGACGTCTCTCCGCGTCGCCTCCTCTTTCTCCCCCTCCCCCCTCTCTCTTCGTCGCAACTGTAACGACTAATATCCATTTAGATATTTCTCTATCCATTTCCAGGTTGTGTCGTAAGATCTTCTACTAATCTGAAATCCCAAGTAAAAATCGAAGTTTTATGAATGGCTATAAAACCGCCGCAAAATGTCAGTTGTTAGTAGGAATATTTGTCAATGTAATTGACAATTACAACCTAATTTTATGTATGCAATGTAATTGTGTTCTTTATGGAAGACATTTTTATCTGCTGTTTCCCTATAAATGGTTTTTGCATTTAAGTGTAAAGCAGACCCATTTACGGAAACAAATTTTATATTACATTCTACTTAGCAAAGAAAATATTTGTAGACCTGAAAAAGTTGCAAAATGTTTGTATTATGAGAAAACTATAACTAGTTCCTGCTCAAACCCTGCTCTCCCTTGAAGATGAAGGGATACCCCGTCGAAACGTTGCACTATAAGAAGGTGTATGACCGAAAGATTGAAAGCTACATCAACTCCAATTTAATTTAATTCTAAAGTGAGTGCTCATATAAACTATAATTAAGGAAATCCTTGGGTATATGCAACAAGAATTCCGAATAAAACAATTTGCAAGAGATAAGGATGACTGGAAAAAGAATGCAGTTTAATCGATTGAATCCACGTCTTTTAAGCTATCGATGAAAACATAATCGCCAACATAGTCTAGACACTCCACACTCTTTTCTATGTTCCCCAATGTAAACTAATGAATTAAAATATTTATCTGTCTTATTCGCGAGTAGCATTCTTTCTCCGCCACTCTCTTTTGAACTGTCCCATTATCTCAGTTTACTGTTTTCAGTTACGCGTTAAAATACTGTTTCTGAAAATTCCATTCTGCACGAAATCCTTTTTTTGAGAAATCTGTGATCAAAAAGATATCCTTGCATTCCAAAATAAATTGAAAATTCCAATTTCCTGCTAACTAAATAAGATCCAGAAAATGAAAGGTTGGAAAGGGAAAAGAATGAAAATACTAGAAAGTGCATTGTATACTAATTAGCCATCCTTTAATTATTGTATTTGTATTTGTATTTAAAATTTGTGTTGGGATTTTACCAAACGTCTCAGAACTTTTTGAAACAATTGTTCTCAAGTTCGTATAATATGTTTATTCATTTACTTTTTAAAAAAACTTTTTTTTTAATTTCATTCAATATACTCATATTTTTAGTTATGGGTTTCTGTCGTTTTATTTATATTGTTCATTTTGAATGTGAGACTAATTATCAATTTATGATCTTTTTATTTTAATCGTTTATTTGCATTTATTCTGATCAGTTTATTCATTTTGTGAAACATGTTCATATTATTCATTTAACTTATTTTATTTATGCATTTTATTCATTTTTCCCAGTCAGTACATTTTATTCAGTTTTTTAGTTTTAATAAGGACCATTCTCTTTCAGTTATTCATTTTATTCATTTGACCCAAATTGTTGTTTTGACCCAAATTTATTTATTCTTTCAATTTTTAACTGCTTTAATGTCGTTTAATTTTACATGTTCATTATTAGATTAATGTTATTCTGTTTATTTTTTTCTTCTTTTTATTCATTTTATCTATGCTATTTATTTTGTTCATTTTATTCGATTTATTCATTTTTGCCATATTACAAATTTTTTACATTCCTTGTTTTGACGTGAGTCTTTGTTTTTGCCTTTCTTAAGGTATTTTATGAACGTGTCCACTGGAAAACAGACAGAGAAAGAATGACCGGAACAGTGAGAATGAAGAAACGGTGAAAATTCACCTTTTTATTGTAAACACCGATTCCTGCTTGAGTACCTTTTCTTGGTGTTTCCAATAAAAAGGTGAATTTTCACCGTTTCTTCATTCTCACCGTTCCGGTCATTTTTTCTCTGTCTGTTTTCCAGTTGACACGTTCACTAATTTTTTGTTTTGTTTCTTCAATTTTTTTTATTTATTTTATATATTTTATTCGCTTTGTTGATTTTATTTATCTTTTTATTCATTAATTTTATTGATTTCATTCATTTTGTTATATTTATTTTATTTATTTCATAAATTTTGTTCAAATTTATTATTCAACAAAATGAACAATTGTATTCATTTTGTTCAACTTTATTTTGTTCCAGTTCATTTATTTAATTTAGTTTATTCATTTTATTGATTCAGTCATTCTTTCCATTCATTTCATCCAATTGGTTGGTTTGAATCAATTTAGTTATTCTGTTCATTTTGTAATTTTTTTCACATTTTCTACTTTTTCACTCTATGACTTGTACTTTTTTGATTTATTCTAATGTTTTGATTTATAATAATCATTCCACTCATTTATTGAATTTTATTACTTTTCATTATTTGTTTGCTTAAATAATTTTTAATTTTCATGTTTTTTCGATTTTATATAATTTATTCAGTTTATTCGCAGTATAATTCGGACAGAACTTGAAACTGCGTTCATATCACCTCTAGCTGGGCGCCTACTTCGCATGAGTTCTGCAAACTAATGAATGATCCAGCAGTGATATGTCAGTAATGTCGCATCCCACTATTAGGTGGATTAAATCTGTTTTTTTACTATATCTTAAATAGACTTACATTAAGGCTCACTAACACAATTAATTGCATATTGTTTCCAGGGCCGTAGCATGCGGTTGGCCGGGTTTGCCCCCGCCAAGGGTGCCAACCGTAAAGGGGGGCAGAAATCTTGATTTGCTTTATCAAATAAGTGTGGATAAGTCATCAAATAAGTCAGGATAAATGTGCCATTTCCTGGCACTCACTAAATCGAAAAAATAACCTCGTGCCGTACCGTGATAATCGTAGATTATTCGGTGCTGGGAGGATCTTCACAATATCACAGTTTCCCGTACCCAACCAGTCCTTCACTATGTTGCATCTCTGGTTGAAATGTTGAACCACTTGCGATTTTTTGTGTTCCTGGAAGCGATGGAAACTTTTTGTTTGGCATCAATTTTTTTTTTGCGCCGGAAGCTAGTTTCTTTGTCTTTGTGTAAGTGCTTTCTTGAGATGTTATATTTTTCACTTAAGAAAACTTTTAGCAAGGAATAGTTTTCATGTTACTGACTATAATTTTTATGGGTAGTAGCAGATGTCCCCACATGAGGATCGTGAGAGTCACACTTTTCTTGAGCCAAAAGAGAATAACGATTCGTCGTGGTGAGTGGCGAAGCTCTCTTTAGTATTTCTGGAAAAAAAATGATTAGAGCGTCTTTTAAGGGATATCATCCCCATGATTTTCTGCGCACTCACCGGTCCTTATTGCTATAATGGTCTTGTATTTAGGGCAAACCTTGTCGAAGGGGCGTCTGTCTGTTTGTATCTTAGTACCGCGAAGGAGTGTACCGTCTTAATTAGCTAAGCTGATCACTTGATACGAGTTTGAAAGGACATATCATTTTGTCCCATCCTCTGCGATTACAATTCAAAATCCTCACTTAGTGAAGACAAAGGTCCTTGAAACAGCTAACTCCTTCACCACACCCAAGACCAACTCGTACCGGTGACCACACCGTCGATCTCAACTATGTGAACGGACATGTAGACGGGGTAGTTTTTCATAAATCACTTGTCGTCAGTAATGTCATTTGCTTGCTTTAGACAGGATATCACCACCACGGTAGTATACCGTGGTAGTTGAACGAGGTACTCGCAGTAGAATTTACAGTGGAATTCATCAAACTTCATGAAGGTTTGGTCTCTATCGTTACTTTTTGCCACTCCCGAGTAAGCAGGGCGGCTTGCGTAAGTTCAGAAGTTCCAAGTACCGAATTTCCAATTTATTTCTGGTAATCATTAATGTGTTTTTTTCTAGCGTCGCGTCTCCTTCATCCGCCAGGTCCTGGTCAGTCACTATTTCGCTACCTAGGTGCAATGAATAGACTATCCATAATTCTGAACGACTTGGTGTATTCCGAAAGTTTGTTGGTCACCTGAGTTCAAACTTGCGAGGAAGTTCTTTCCCAGCTCTGTAAAAAATGGAATCCCCACAAAGAAACAATATGGGAGCTTTTATGTTTAGTTTGTTCTTTAACGATTAGGTACAAACATTTTGAGTCTCTTGTTCGAATCTGCAAACTAAAAAAACCTATTTTAATCCACCTAGCGGTGCAATTGTGCCTTTCTCAATCATGAATCACGAGAATGTGTGCGTTGTTTATATTCATTAAAAGCTTTTAAATGCATATATTACATTTTATTATTATACATCACATGACAACTATATACAGGAAAATAAATCATTATTCGAGTTCTAAAATTTTGAAAAAGAAAAAACAGCCTCGGTAATATTGAACTGAAAAAAGGCAAAGTCCCAAAAAGTCGATTTTTATAAAAAAAATTATTTTTCGAGATAACATAAAATCTCGACGTTTCATGCATTTTAAAGATGTTTGGCATTAAAAATACGAATTCGATTTCTGAAATTTCATGAGGTCCCCCCTTTGAAAAAAAAATTGAGTTCCGGCTTATATGGGAATTTCATGTGTGACCGGACCGTTCAGTCTATATTTCCGGAACCATACAAGCGTTCCGTGCGAAATTTTACAGACATCTGTGGGGATAATATAGCTATCATTTGGGACTAAGTTTGTGAAAATTGGCCCAACCATTTCCGGGAAACTGATGTGAGTTCGTAAATTTTGAAAGATGGCCGCTTTTCCCGGGCACTTCCGGAACCGTCTATGGTGGTCAATGTAGTCAACGAAAGTTTGGTTGGCCGTCGGTGACCTAGAACAGCAAATTTAAGTTGTTTGAGAGACATTTTAGCGAAATTTTTACCTTTTTTGCTTTCATCGGAGTATCGGTTTGAATCACAATTTGCTATGTGATCGCACGCCACAACCTGTAACTCCGGAACCGGAAGTCGGATCGGGATGAAATTAAATAGCCATTTACGGGGACGCAACATCTTTCATTTTAGACTAAATTTGGTTGATTCGGTCTAGCCACCTCCGAGAAACCGATGTGACTGTTAGTCTGAATTTGGATACTTCCGCCGGGGCTTCCGGAACCGATGATGGTGGCCAATGTGACCAAAGAGACTTTGAATGGCTGTTAATGACCTAGTACTACAAATCGAAGCAGTTGTGGTCACATTTTGGAAAAATTTTCACCATTATACATTCATTGCAGAATTTCTTAAAATCGACATTTTCTGCGTGATCGTACTCATCACCCTGTAATTCCGGAACCGGAAGTCGGATCCATTAGAAATTCAATAGCAGCCTATGGGAACATTGCACCTTTCATTTGGGACTAAGTTTGTAAAAATCGGTTCATCCATCTCTGAGAAAAGTGAGTGAGATTGTGTTCGCGTACACACACAGACGCACATACACACACACATACATACACACACACATACATACACACACACATACATACACACACACAGACATTTGCCGAACTCGACGAACTGAATCGAATGGTATATGTCACTCGGCCCTCCGGGCCTCCATTAAAAAGTCGGTTTTCAGAGCAATTGCAATACCTTTCTATTGAGAAAGGCAAAACGTGTCATTATCGGTGCACCACTACTGATCATGGTACCCTACCATTCGATTCGGTAAATCCGACACGGTGGAAACACGTTTTCCAGTAACTGCTATCTCGCGTATTATTCTAACCGAAGACTAACTATTCAGATAGTTGCCAGTATTCAGACACACGTAGCTTTACTTAATGTATGCGGGATAGAGCAAAGGATGTTTTTCCGTCTGTACGAAGCAGATTTCAATTCATTCGAGCTCTGACCGCGGTAACGAAATCAAACCCCGGAATGCATGTCGGTTGCCACTGATACTGGGAGCGATACGTACACGATCCAACCAACCAGCATCCCGAATGCGTTCTGATGGAAATTTAATATTCAAGCATGGAATGGGTATCGAAAACGGCAACAATTTACTGTATCAGCGTTCGATTGTGTCCCGCCGCCCGCAGCTCCACTGTAGGAAGATGTTTGTTTATTCTGGGCTGACATTGTGTAGTGTCAGTTTGTCACATGCGACTCGTAAAAATGTAGAAAAACAGCGGGGGCCATTTCGACTTACAAGTGGTTAAAGTATCGACTGTCATAACTTTACGGTCTGTGGCGGTGTTGTCTGTTTTTGAATGGTTACATCATTTACGATCGTTTGGAATTTTACGACAAGAATTCCTAAAAGACTAATTGGTGCACTCTCAAAAATATGTACGTTTCGCAAGATGCACATAAAAGAAGAGTCACAATTCACTTGAATTTACAATGAAAACTTGTGAATGCGTCGTTCAAACTTCCCCGGCTTCTTCAGCCGAGTTTTCATTAAAAGTGATACAATATTTTTTTAAATGTCAAAACATGTAAAATTCTATTATCTGACAGAAAAATATTGTTTACGTCAAATGTGATTTTCATTTTTTCTAAGTGTGTAGGACTCACAGTGAAAATATTTCCGGTAGATGCTTGTGGGTGTAAATCGGTTCAGTAATCCTCAACATTCGATGCGTAATTTACCACGTCTCGTTTTCTTACAGTGCACTACGCGAATATTCATTAGGGAACATTGGCTTTTTTTCCAATTTATACATTCATTTCTACTTACTGAATAAAGTGATTGAATTTTCCCAACTCAATGTACCTCAACTCTTTCCGTCCGTCGTCGTCGCAGTTCTACGTTACTCTACGAGAAGGGTAGGACATTTTAACCAGAAATGGAAATAGCCTATCATTAACATACAAATTCAAATCGTAACTTGCGAGGACCTGTGGAACACACTGAACCGTGCCGCCGTCGCGTCGCCATGTTTTGCTCCATCCTTCCAGGAACCTATTTGCGGAGATTTCTTCGGTCACGATGTATTTGTTGTTGTTGTTGTTGCCCGGAGGACGATAGAGGCGACTAAAAACTGAACACACACACTTACACGGACGCACGTCCAAAGAGGGCGAGAGCAAAAATAAGTATAAAGTAATAACAAACCTCATTTATATTCCACAGCGTCTAGACATAAATCGGTTTCGTCGCATTAAGACAGTGTATAGGTCCTTTCCGTTCTTCCGCTTGTGGCGTATATATTCTTTTTTGTTGTTTTGATTGCAGGAGCTTTGGCAATGGAACGATTTCGTTTCAGGAATGCTTGTCGCTGGATCCTCGACGCGGTTTGGTGTGACCCCCCCCCCCCCGCGGCGGGGGTGAAGAAGTACTGGTTAACAATGGTATTAGCGGGGCAGAAATGATTATGAAGTATCGTTATTGAGCTTTTTTTCTCTTGGGTGCTTTGTTATGACTCTGGGGGAATTCCGTTATTTTGATTTTCGATAATTTAAACTATGGTGTTTTTTAATTAAAAGACAGTTTGCTTAGAATTGTGCTATAGGAACTCTAACTTAACCAGTTTTGATTCTTCATATATTTTGAACTAAACTTTTTAGCTAACTAATATTATTATATGAACATGAAAGAACATAAAATACAAATATTAACTCACATTTATTCGAATACTTTAGACTTAGTTAACACTGCTGTACACAATATACAAAAAAAAGATTGTCCGAAAGTGTTTTTCATTAAATTAGTTACGAAATTTGTGTTTTGACATCGTCTCATCAAAATCCGACACTAACTTAGTGACAGAAATAAGCGTATTGACGCTAGACCCAAAAACGAAAATACTATTTGCGTGTCTGAGCAAACCCCTAGTCCTGCGATGATGTCCCGCACTTCGGAAAAGGAGTTCTGATTAAGTTGATGAGAGTTAATGAAATCGAAACTTGGTGTGGCTTAGTAACTAATGCAATATGCACTATGCTATATTTCTCCGGCGCTAGCTTTGTCCTGTCACTAAGTTAGTGTCGGATTCTGATGAGTCGAAGACGACAGGCAAATTCCATAACTATTTTAGTTATAGATTTTGTGCTCTTCACACGCAAATTTCCTTAGTGGAGTTTTGCAGGCATGTCAGGTGGAAGGGTGAGCGTTCTTGGGGATGCCTGGGATAGCGACCGCTTTGCGTAATCAGCCTTGTCTGTCATTGCCGTCATGCGTCAGTTATATCTCGTCGTCCATGATTACAACTACGTTGCGAAGACATCCTGGACGGGCACTTTCTACTGCTGCTTCTTGGAGGCCACTTGTGCTTTTGATGAGGTCTTTTTCGCATTCCGCTTCCTCATGATTTTTCATACCAAAAGTTACACCCACGAAAAAAGGTCATAAAAATCGGTGATTTAGGGGCAATTTTGGGGCCCACTTGACGTGGTTTAACTCAAGTAATAGTTTGCCTCCGGTTAATCTAACTTATGCCTCCAATATAGCGGCCCGTACTACTTAGAAGCACCAGTAGAAACTATTTCGTATTATGACGTATTGTAATACTTATCAAATGATTGATGCGTTTATTGGGAGTCTGGAAGCATTATTTTTTTCCTTCTTTAAATCATGAGCTGCTCTTTTCAATATCCACAAAACCATGATTACGGCATATTCAACGCTAAAGTTCATAGAAGTGCTAGCGACGTCAGAAAGGTGTCTAGCCGAAGGTGACTAGGACAGTAGGTCGAATGGACACTAGGACGGAGGCAATGAAGCTAAAAATTTTCCTGTTGAGCTTCCAAGACGTCACGGCTTGAGATAAGTTTATGTAACTCGATTAGACGAATCCCTTACTGTTTAATTTCCAAGAGAATTACTCGTCTTAACCCCTTACGACGCAGTGGGACGTATACGTCCTACCTACTCCTCCTAAGTTTTTATTGGATTTCTAGTTAGCGTTGACATCTTAATACGAATTCTTGCTTGTATTCATCTCTTAGGGATGTAAGGAGTACAACTAGCACAAAAAATATGTAAATTTGTTATTTACTTATTAGTTATAAACAAAACTCGAAAATCTTGTTTTTTTACAATAAATGCGACTGTGTCTGATCTAAAAGTGCTACAGATCTAAAATTGTGTGTGCAAGTGTCTGAAACATTGAACTAAATAATAGATTTTTGCAGAATTTTTCTGCAGGTGGAAAAAAATTACCAAAATATCCCAAAATGGGTTTTTTTTATTATGTTGGTCTATAAAAGTTTCTGAGAGACAGGGATAACTTCTCAACTAGCATAAACATAGATTATGTGGTTTTTGAGGTCGCTGATTACGATTCTGATGACAGAATTTGAAAATTCAAAATGGCGGCTACACAATGGCAGCCATTTTTTACGAAATTTGCGAATTTTGTTACAATGAGCATAAAACTAGATTTACAAGAGTTTTTGGGTCGCTGATTACGATTCTGATGGCAGAATTCGAAAATTCAAAATGGCGCCTACAAAATGGCAACCATTTTTTACGAAATTGGCAAATTTTGCTACAGTCAGTTTAAAATTCGATTCACTGGAGTTATTTGGGTCACACAGTCGCCATACTGAATCCGCCATTTTGAATTTTACATTTTAGACGTCAAAATCAAAATCAGCGACCCCGGAAACCTATATAAAGCTAAAAATAATAGTTAAGTTAAGACAGATTTCTTCCATTTAATTCTAATATAATAAACGGCGCTGGTTTCAAGAGCCACTCAATGTATGTTCCAGCCACAGCCAGAAAAGAGTTTCAGTGATCAGTAGGATCGTAGGACTAGCCCAGAAAATTGTCATGTACACTTATTATCGGCTGCGAAATCTGTCGATATAGAAGATCAAGTTCCTAGTTTAAACCATTCCACAGTGGTTCTTTTGCCGAAATCGTGCGATCTATGCGCCTAAATCGTTAAAATTGGGTCTATAATGTCTTCGGAGGACTTTGTCGACACTATAAGCCTTTTCATATGGTGTTATTGTTTCAATGATTAATCTTCCCAAAAGTGCTAACTTTCTTACAAGTGCATATATTAAAATTATATTTTCGGCAAAGTTGTAGAGCAAGCTTTTGCCAACAACTTTTCTGAAGACATAAAGTCTTTAACTTTAATATCTTCAACATAATTACCGGTTGTTTATGGAAAATCCCTTTAAAGCCAATTTTTTAATATAACTTAAAATATTATTCTGACAAGTTCGTTACGTTCAGTAAAAAGCTTTGAATTATCAAAATAGAAAACTTTCTATAATACAACAATGGCTTATCTCGTATATTTTCAAAGCAATGTGGCATTTTTGAAAAAGAAAGTGTTTTAAATGGTGATTGGTTGTTAACGGTAAAACGGCTGAGTTTACGTCAATAGTGTTTTCAGACTACTCATCAAAAATAACAAGGTTTATCATTTGTTGCTATGATTTTCGTGATTAATCATCCTATAAGGGAGATTTTCCAACTAAATTAATTTTTTAGTGAAAGAAATTATCTAACGTCTTTGGAAAAGTTGTGGAGATGTCTTTCATGAATATCTTTGCTAAATACACGAAGTTTGTTCTTTAAATGCTTAAGAAGTTATAGCTCGTTATATTTTGATGATCCACAAAAATATTTTTTTTAAATATCTTTCTAAATATTTTTATGGGCTTCATGTATTCTAAGTTATTGCTATCGTCAAAATACACAGTTTTTATTAACGCATTTATTTTCTTATTT
This sequence comes from Topomyia yanbarensis, assembly GCF_030247195.1. Lineage (NCBI taxonomy): Eukaryota > Metazoa > Arthropoda > Insecta > Diptera > Culicidae > Topomyia > Topomyia yanbarensis. Next base: position 109,531,676 of record NC_080671.1, read on the forward strand.
CGAGTATTTTCGAAGATACTGGACATTTTTTGTAAGACAATAGTTTTTTTTTCAAATAATCTATAATTCTATAGGAGACAACGTGAATTCTATTGAATTTTATAGTGTTGATGTAGCGTATCTAATTGAAATTAGAGCTGGCAGCCCGTTTAAAAATTTTTAAAACTTTTTCCAATTTTACCAAAAAATACCCAATAACTTCTAAGCCGCAATAGATTAACCGATGATCTCTTCTAGAAAGATATGTATCTTAATAAGACGAACAACTTTCTTGAACATACTGATGCTTCATCTACGATATTTAAAAGTTATGTTGAATAAAAGCTTTTAAGGGGTAATTCTCAAACAGTCAATAACTTCGAGTGTACTAAAAATAGAGATTTTGGTGTTTAGTAAAGATGTTCGCAAAAACAAGTTCTTCGACATTTTAGAAGACTTAATGTTTCTAATGACCCATTCGGCCTAATAACCCATTCGGCCTAATGACCTATTCGGTCTAATGGGCCATTCGGCCTAATGACCCATTCGGCCTAATGACCCATTCGGCCTAATGACCCATTCGGCATAATGACCCATTCGGCCTAATGACCCATTCGACCTAATGACCCATTCGGCCTAATGACCCATTCGGCCTAATGACCCATTCGGCCTAATGACCCATTCGGCCTAATGACCCATTCGGCCTAATGACCCATTCGGCCTAATGACCCATTCGGCCTAAGGACCCATTCGGCCTAATGACCCATTCGGCCTAATGACCCATTCGGCCTAATGACCCATTCGGCCTAATGACCCATTCGGCCTAATGACCCATTCGGCCTAATGACCCATTCGGCCTAATGACCCATTCGGCCTAATGACCCATTCGGCCTAATGACCCATTCGGCCTAATGACCCATTCGGCCTAATGACCCATTCGGCCTAATGACCCATTCGGCCTAATGACCCATTCGGCCTAATGACCCATTCGGCCTAATGACCCATTCGGCCTAATGACCCATTCGGCCTAATGACCCATTCGGCCTAATGACCCATTCGGCCTAATGACCCATTCGGCCTAATGACCCATTCGGCCTAATGACCCATTCGGCCTAATGACCCATTCGGCCTAATGACCCATTCGGCCTAATGACCCATTCGGCCTAATGACCCATTCGGCCTAATGACCCATTCGGCCTAATGACCCATTCGGCCTAATGACCCATTCGGCCTAATGACCCATTCGGCCTAATGACCCAGCAGGCCTAATGACCCAGCAGGCCTAATGACCCAGCAGGCCTAATGACCCAGCAGGCCTAATGACCCAGCAGGCCTAATGACCCAGCAGGCCTAGTGACCCATTCGGTCTAATGATCAGTTCGGCCTAATGAGCGTTTCGACCTAATGACCGCTATGCATTAGTTTAGAATAGGTGGTATTAATTTATTTTCATTACATCATTTTTTAAAAGAAAGAAAGAAAAAATATTTCTAGGTGTCAAGTCAATAAAAACTATATTCTAATCTTTAATCATATTCTGAAAAATACAGTCTTGAAAATCTTGTTTTCAACTTAAACAACTATCTATCGGAGCGTGTCAACTGGAAAATAGACAGAGAAAGAATGACTGGAAATGAAGTGAGAATGACGAAACAATGAAAATTCACCTTTTTATTGGAAACACTGCGAAAATATATGTCTTCAAGCAGGAATCGAACCTGCGATTTCCCAGTCTCCTCCATAGCTCTATTCACTACCAAAGTTTGACGGTGATTGAGCTAGCTAATGGGATGCAAACAGTGCTGATAATATATCAAGGCTGAACGCAGTCCACTGGACTTAAACATGGATAACGAGAGAGATTTGGACCCGACCGCTGTGACGATGATCACAATACTGTTGGAAATCTGTGATGACATCATCACAGTTACACGATGGCGGAATGGTTAACGCTGCCAACTAGAAACTGGAAGATCGCAGGTTTGATTCCTGTTTGAGGACATCTTTACGCAGTGTTTCCAGTAAAAAAGTGAATTTTCGCCGTTTCTTCATTCTCACCATGTTCCGCTCGCTCTTTCTCTGTCTATTTTCCAGTGGACACGTTCCTAAAAATCTTGAAAAAAAGCGAAAAACATGACTCACGTCAAAGCAAGGAATTTATCTAACTATTTATCACTTACATTGGTCCGTTCAGTCTGTCGAACTATTCGGTCTGGTGGCCCATTCGGCCTAATGACCCATTCGATCTAATTATTGACTGATTAGGACTAATGACATTCGGTCTAATGACCCACTAGGCTGAACGGCATTCGTCCTAAAATCATTGGGCCTAACGGCTTTCGGTCTGATGACCCATCTCCGCCAATTAGATACTGCAGTAATGAGACATTCCACTGATCGCCACATAAGTCCGCCATTTTGTTATATTTACGTGAGCTTTTCAGATATGTAGGGGGAAGTGGCCCATTTCGGACCGCTAGCCAATTCGGACCCCCAGCGAAAAGCGTATATATCGTTTTCATGGCTGTCATGTTGCTCTGTTTTATCTCACAAAATTTTGCGGTTCTCAGTTTTTGTGTGCGTGCGCTAAGGGTAAATGTTGTTTCGGAGCTCATTTTTTAAAAAATGTGTAAGCCAAAAAAAAAACAAGACTTTTGTTGGCAACAACAATATAATAAGCAAGGGGTGAGTCGCTTAGAACAATGTGCTATGCACAGTGTATCACCTACAATAACACGATATAAGATTATTATTCACAGTAATACACGATCATTTCACTCGTTACCACAATGTGTGGCACACTGAGGCACACTTTCGACAACTCGAAAACTGTCAACAAAGTGTAGTTGAATAATCATAGCAACCATTGATTTTGTTTTACTGAAAACCATGGCACAGCGTGGCACACCGTGGCACATCGTGGTACATTGCGGCACGAGCTACCACGCTGTTTGTTTGTGAGCACAATTCGATTTGTGCTGAGCGACTCACCCCTTGATAATAAGTCAAATGCATTATCGTGATTTTGGATCTGCCGGATAATATCTTTAATTTAATATCTTGTTTTGGGCGAGACTATCAACCTTTTGCCGTATATACAATCTGATACGCGGTCACGAAAAACCCTTTGAGAGGAATGTGTGCGGAATCGGTCGAGCTTTTAGGAAAACATAAGTTTTTGCAAATCGGTTGACAGATTTCGACGTTATAGCTCATAACCTATTGTTAGGTGATTGGGCCCTGCTCTTACTTTTTATTGTATATTTACTTTAAAGTGTTATCGACGGCGCCGGTGGTTGAGTGGTAAGCGTGACCACCTCTCATTCCAATTTGCCTGGGTTCAATTCCAGCCAGTCGTTGAGAATTTTCTGAGGTGAAAAAATCTGTGGTCACGTCTTCCTTCGGAAGGGAAGTAAAGCCGTTGGTCCCCGGTCCATGAGTTTGGTGGTTCCAACAGATTCGATAGATATTTACTATACTATCCCCGAAACCCCAAGGTAAGCTTGTTGGTTCACATGGGTATGGACTAGAAGATGAAGAAAATAACTATATGAACAATTTTACGAACCACCACCGACAACACGAAGGACGTCGAAATTGCGTGTTCGCGGAACACGGTGAAATTTCGCCGGCTGCAATCAATCACGTCCCGTCGGACGGTCGGGCTGGAAAGTTTTCTGTTTTTTTTTCGTTTAACCGTTGGCAGTATACAAGGCCTAGGAATGAAGGCTCTGATTTCGGCAAATAACTAGCTCTCGACCGGGGAAACAAGTTAGTGACATCGCATCAACATTTACCGAGGAGAGTACGATGGAAGACGCACGGAACGGCTTGGAACGGGGGCAATGTTCAATTTGGTTTTGAATTATTTAAAAAAAACTTAGATGTTATTTCGGACGGTATGTAGCCATCTGCTACAGTGAAACAGAAGTTTGCCTATTTATTCAACGTTTCGGCTCATTTATTTTGCCTTCTTCTTCAAGAAGGCAAAATACATGAGCCGAAACTTAGAATAAATATACAAACCTCTTGCTTACTATACCAGATGACTGCATGACGAACAAAATAACATCTGAATTCAAATAACTACCATTTATTTTTTTTATTGAAAGAAAGAAATTAACTGCCTCGACAGCTAAGGGGCATTCGCACTGATCTGTCTAACATAGGAATCCTTTCTGAGACCAGAGTCGTACCTAGACACCACAAAAACATGACTGTTCGAATATTTTCCCTACATACAAAATCATGATGAGTTAGCCATTTGAAATCGACTTACTTTTTTAATCATTAAAAAATAAACACGCTTTCTTTGAAAATTATCGACTTGAGGGTTTCCGTGCAATAAACTTGGGCCCCCGACACCTCTAATCCAGCAAAACTTTTCAAACTAATGTGCCCGGTCGGGGTCGGGGGTGTTCGGAAAAATAAATCTCGGCGGTTAACACGGCGCTACGCAATTTATGTATTTCGAAGGCTCCCCTACATCTGCAAGAGGTCTGGCCACTCCGAGGAGTCGCTAGAAGCCTGGGAGAGGGGGGGGGGAAGAATATGAACAAATCCGAAGGGTAATCAATCACTTTCACACGGGTTGTGAATAAGTTAAGAATTGCTTTGTACTTTACTCGAGATCCGTCGTGATCCTGCGAGCGAATCGAGCCAATTCATCTGTAAGCCAGTGGATGTGGTTGGGAATTTATTATATTATGCGAAATTGGGTGGTTAGCGTGCATCCACGCGCAACACACAATATATCATGTTGCATTTAGAACGGAAAGTTGAGTGATGTCGGAAGTAATCGTATGTCGCGTCGTGCGCTGAAATGTATGACGTTCTGCATTTCAGGCGAAATAGTCTTAGAGGCTGTACAATAATTACGTAAGGCTTTTTTAGAACTTTTCAACCTCCCCCTCCCCCCAGATAAGAGTTCGTAAGATTTTGGTGAACTCCCCCTCCCCCTACATAAGATCTTATCACGATTGATGTAATTAAAAAATAGTATTGTTAATTCATTAAATTGTTCGATAGCGAAAACGATACTTTTAAAACTAACCAATGAAAATTCAGGACACAATTTAACTATACTCATCTGCAGCGATTTTGTTTGCATCGTTATCTCGCCCTGTGGAAATTGCTGAATAACTTTTGGGATTTTCCGGTTTGGTCCACATAATTTGCTTCACTATATTCCGCATTCTTTGAATCTATTTCCTTGTGATGCAGAACTGAAAAGAATATATAACCTCTTCTGGTGTGAATTTATTCTGAGTTCCAATTATAACGCTTATCGTACGCATAGCTCTGAAATGGCTATCTTCGAATTTTCTTGAAGTAAAATACTAGTGTAAACTACACTCTGAAACTATTCCGCCACCAAGAAATTTTCAAAAAAAATTTGAAGCACACTGCAATTGGCCGCTGCAAACACACTGCAATTCGAAGTCTGCCCTTCTTTGATAATGACGTAAAATATGCGCTCATTTCGTTTGAAATACAAAATGTTCATGGCACAAATAGGAAATAGTTTCTTTTCTTATGAAAAGAATATTATAAAAAAAGAAAAAAGATTTCATTGTTTTTAATCAAAAATAGAAACAAAATTTTGTTTTGAATTTTTTAAAGATTCACATTAATTTAATTTACCTTTAATTTGACATCAATCGATTTAGCCGTTCTCTTTCACAGTGGTCGGATACATGAAAAAAGTGAACTTAATTCATCTTAGAAATTGTTCGAATCAATATTCCCCACAATCTGATATAAATTAAAATTAGGCGTGGTTAACTATGATCGAAAAAAAATATTAATTTTTCATACTGACGAGATTGAAAGTTAGTGTCTTCGACAAAGTTATGAAAATGATCCTAGTAAAAAAATTTGTTGAAGAACTTGAACTTATAGGACTATAAGATGGGTCATTAGGCCGAATGGGTCATTAGGCCGAATGGATCATTAGGCTGAATAGGTCATTAGGCCGAATGGGTCATTAGGCCTGCTGGGTCATTAGGCCGAATGGGTCATTAGGCCGAATGGGTCATTAGGCCGAATGGGTCATTAGGCCGAATGGGTCATTAGGCCGAATGGGTCATTAGGCCGAATGGGTCATTAGGCCGAATGGGTCATTAGGCCGAATGGGTCATTAGGCCGAATGGGTCATTAGGCCGAATGGGTCATTAGGCCGAATGGGTCATTAGGCCGAATGGGTCATTAGGCCGAATGGGTCATTAGGCCGAATGGGTCATTAGGCCGAATGGGTCATTAGGCCGAATGGGTCATTAGGCCGAATGGGTCATTAGGCCGAATGGGTCATTAGGCCGAATGGGTCATTAGGCCGAATGGGTCATTAGGCCGAATGGGTCATTAGGCCGAATGGGTCATTAGGCCGAATGGGTCATTAGGCCGAATGGGTCATTAGGCCGAATGGGTCATTAGGCCGAATGGGTCATTAGGCCGAATGGGTCATTAGGCCGAATGGGTCATTAGGCCGAATGGGTCATTAGGCCGAATGGGTCATTAGGCCGAATGGGTCATTAGGCCGAATGGGTCATTAGGCCGAATGGGTCATTAGGCCGAATGGGTCATTAGGCCGAATGGGTCATTAGGCCGAATGGGTCATTAGGCCGAATGGGTCATTAGGCCGAATGGGTCATTAGGCCGAATGGGTCATTAGGCCGAATGGGTCATTAGGCCGAATGGGTCATTAGGCCGAATGGGTCATTAGGCCGAATGGGTCATTAGGCCGAATGGGTCATTAGGCCGAATGGGTCATTAGGCCGAATGGGTCATTAGGCCGAATGGGTCATTAGGCCGAATGGGTCGTTAGGCCGAATGGGTCAGTAGGCCGAATGGGTCATTAGGCCGAATAGGTTAATTGTGATGGCATAGGAAAGAGTAGATTTTTCTTACCGAAAAACGAACCTGATCTTGAAATTTCTATTTTTTGCCTTTCTCATATAGAAAGGTTATGCAATCGCTCTAAAAATCGTTAACCTAATCCCGGCCCGGAGGGCCGAATGTCACATGCCTTTCGACTCAGTTCGTCGAGATTGGAAAATGTCCGTGTGTGTATGTATGTGTGCGTATGTGTGTATGTGGAACAAAATGTCACCCCTGTTGCTCAGAGATGGCTGGACCGATTTGCACAAACTTAGTCTCAAATGAAAGGTACAACCTTCGGCTGCTATTCATTTTTTGTTGATTGGATTTCTGGTTCCGGAGTTACGGGTTGAAGAGTGCGACCACGCAGAAAATTCCCATATAAACTGAAATGAAAAATTGTTAAAGGGGGGAGTAAGGGAAAATTTCAAAATCGAATTTGTATGTCGACTTTAAAATGCATAAAACATGGAGATTTGATGTAATCTCGAAAAATTTTTTTGACGAAAATTGACTTTTTTGACTTTGGCACATGGCCTTTCTCATATAGAAAGGTTATGCAATCGCTCTAAAAATCGTCAACCTAATCCCGGCTTGTATAGGCTTAGGTAGGAGTATGCAGTAAGGAGCTGCTACTTTAAAATTATGACTAGTTTAAAATTTCTTAACGGATCTTCCTCCTTGATTCTCCGCTGGTTTCAAGCGATGTTTCAGTGTCGACACATAGTATCTCAAAATCGTGGCTGTCGATACATTGTATGCACTATGTGCAAATCGTACTGAATATGTAATATACATTTTCATCATTGTATTGAACATAGTGAGCCATGGAATCGTAGTTTGGACAAATGAGAAAGGCACAATTGCACCACTAGGTGGATTAAAACAGGTTTTTTATTATACCTTATGAAAATAATGCCAATTATCCATTATACCTAACGTACATGGGTGTACCCCATTAGGCAGAAATACGTTAGGCATACGGACGTTTGGCATACGTACGTTAAGCGTAATGGACGTTAGGCATAAAGACGTTTAGCATAATGGACGTTGGGCATAATGGACGTTAGGCATAAATTATCATCTTAAGGTATCACTTCAAAGGAAATATCCTTTTTGCAGTGATTGCCTCGAATGGTAATAGCGTAAATGATTGAACTTTGTAGAATTGGCTATTGGAATTGGGAATTACTCTTGAAGGTGATCAAACTCGATCAACATTTTATACTGCCATACTTGAAGAAATAATAACGAAAGCCGTGCGATTGCTTATATTTTTTTTGATGGATTATGTCTGTCATCCATTATGCCTAACGTATATTTTTCCAATCGTCCATTATGCCTAACGTTCATTATGTCTAATGTATTTATACCTAATGTACTTATGCCTAACGTATGTATGCCTAACGTTTTTATGCCTAACGTACTAATGCCGCATCTTTTTTGAGGATTTCTTTTTCTCTGGACAAATTGGAAATTTCCAACTACTTTGTATAAACTGCCGATCAAAACAATTCCTGTTGACTGTACATATTACTCACTCCGCGGCATCCGTGCCCATTTCACTTGCAAATATGTGCCACTCCAAACCAACCACACCACACACACACTTCGTCAATCAGTCTATTCACTTGCTCATCCATCCGACAGTGATCAAATCGGGTAGACTCGACAAACTCGAAAAAGGGGCTGACGGCATAAGCTTTTTAATGGAAAACACCATATTCGTCACGGCGCACCGGAGCAACAGCAGTAGCGGCGGCGGCGGCGGCAGAGTGACTGTTCAGACATTGTTGAACTACGAACTCGGTCGGCTTATGTAGTCCCCATCATCGTCATCTCCCGTCGGGCTTCTCGGTGGCAAGAGCAGGCGAATCTTCCAGTTATTAGTCATCTCCATGTTCTCTGTAGATAGCAGGGTGCTGATGGCGGGCGTTACTTTAATACGGATCGTACCATCATTGGGCAGCCAAGCACTCTGATGATGCGGTAGTAATTCAATTAAAATACTGTCAAGAGTGTCAACCGGGTAAATTATGGAAATTGTTCAACGTGCAAGTTGGTGGCCTCTGGCTTTCCCACTTCGTCGTCGGGTTAAGTATGTAGGACCGCTGTTGCTGTTGGGGCGCAACTGCTTGCTTGCCGCGAAAACGGTTTATCGTATCGGTCGGTCGGTCGTGCCGAGTCCTTGAAAACTCTAACCTAATGAGGATCCATGCAAATACCATCGACCATCAGACCATTCTAGATAGCAGCTAATGAACGTAGATTGGTGACGTTGCTTGGGCTAGTGGTTAGGACGTCTAGTCTTATTCCGGATGTCACTGAAGACAGCAACCAGCACAGTAAGAATTTGCATCCATTATCTGCCCGCCCTTTTCTTGCACCGGAATTCAAAGCTGTAATCATAATCCAGCTTGCGGAGCTGAATAATCAATGAGCTGCTCGCAAAGCTTACCTGTATGTATGTAGTTGCATCGGATGACGATGCACACACGTCATTCACCACCGACCGGCTACCTATGGTGAATGTGCATCGAGCTAAATGGGCAGACTGGAAGGGCGAATCTATATTTACATCATTATTGCTAACAATGGACGGACGGAGGCCATGCCAAATCGGGCACTGAAAAGCTAGTTTTGAAATGCAATTGCAATTCAAGAAACTACTGTAGACTTATTCAGCTGCATTGATGTGGATCCGGTTTGACTCCTCTTTTTGAAAGTAAAAATTAACGATTGATTTGACAGGGTACTTCTCGCAAGTCCATTTCACAATTTGTCACGATTTAAAACTATCTGGACAATTTTTTTTGCCAACTCGTTTTTTGGTAACAATAAAAGTATAAACCAGATAAAAATACCCAAAATATTCGTCTTCACATAGAAGCCGACGTTGCGTATTACAAAAATATAAAGATGCGTTTCAACACAAGTAAAGGGAGATGGCGGACTTCATTTTTTACACATTAAGTGAACAGTAACTGCTCTGTATTCTAATTGTTTTGAAATTAGCATAGATAAAATGTTACCGTTGCTTCTGATGCCGCTTGCTAATACGCGAGCCCCGCAGGAATTAATTTGCCGTAGATAAGTGCATGTAATCTATATGCGTGTGTGCGTACCAAGTACCCAATGAATTATGAATATATGCATTAGTAATGAAGAAAAGAAAACGTTTATTAGCACATTGTGTATTGAGCTGCGCTTGATTGCGTTAAATAGCGCCCACGTCCAATTTGTTGCTTGCGGCGAACGGCATGTGTGACCTTTACTGATTGCTGCTTGTGGTAGGCACTGGAAAGCCAAGCAACGACGTTGAAATTGCAGAGAGGCTATAGAACTTTTCAGAGGATGCGCTACGAAACAGAAAAGAATGTATGAAGCATTCCACACAAAATTTACCACCCAAACTTTATTTCAATATAGTAGGCGATATTCTCAATTAGTTATAGAATTCGCATTTTAACTTTGTCTTATCAGAATCCTACACTAACTTAGTAACAGGACTAAGCTAGCGCCGGATGAACACAATTTGTGTTCCTTATCCAACACTAGTCAATCTTGATGTCCCACAAGAAAAGACTAGGGATTGGCTCAGGAACAAAAATTGCATCTCTGTTTTTGGAGCTAGCGTCAATCCGGGGCTAGTTTAGTCCTGTCTCTAAATTAGTATCGGATTTGGATGAGACGAATTCGAAACGCAAATTACATAACTAATTAAAACATTCTGGATATTTTCACGTGAACTCTTTCACAAAACTTGGAGTGCTGGTCATGAATTAATTCTTGATTACTAATATATTAGTCACGTTTCATCATTAGTGCTCGTGAAATAGTTTCCAAAATCATTAAATATTATTCATGGATCGTGAACTGGTTCATGCTTCCTATTGATCTTGAAATAATTCACAAAATCATTGAATATTCTTCGTGAACCGGATCTAAATTTATAGTACATTATTCACGTTCCATCTTGCATGCTTGTGATATTTAGAAGATATCCGTTTGCATTTCACATGGTCATGAAATTTTCAAGTCAATTATTTCACAAAATTTGAAATATTATTCAAGGAATCATTTTTATTCCATGATCTTTTTCGTCAAATATAATGTAGTTCCCTCCCCTAGGCTGACGCGATTGACGGTATTACAAAAATCTTCAAGCAATATTTCATGTATCAGTTTGAATAAACTTAGTGCATTAATTATCAACGACTAGTACTAATTTATGGTAATGGTTGCAATATCCCTCGATAGTGGTGCATCGAGGATACCGGAAGGGCTTATTGGACCTCTTTTATGTTGCATGCTTTATTTTACTGCCTTAACCAAAATTCAGCCACTACTCACTGTTTTTAATTTTTTTGTATTTCTTATATGCTGTATATTTTTGTCACAATTGATTTTCCCTAATATATTGTAGAATACTAGACGTACCTTCATCTTACCTTTATTGACTGAATGTCTAATTAATGTGTTGTAGCTTTTTTGCTCTGTCTTTCTCGGTGATACTCAAAAGCAACGGGAATATGCAAACATTCACTCGGTTATAGAAGCAAATTAGTACATGTGAAATCACAAACGTGACATCATGATGCATACAAACGCCCATGCAAAAAAAGAAGACGCACAATAGCATACAAACGTTCGAGTCTTTCACGATGATACAAACTTTGTCGTAAACACGATCATTAACACATACCTACGCCCACGATCCCGCAATCACATAAACGTCCCGACTTGAAATTGACGATTTTATGAAAGCGGTCTCATGTGCTAATATACAAACGTTTATTCTCGTACAATGATGTACCACACTTGTCCAGGCGCTCCCACTATAACTCATATGACTCTTGATAATTTTTTCAATGAATATATATATATATATATATATATATATATATATATATATATATATATATATATATATATATATATATATATATATATATATATATATATATATATATATATATATATATATATATATATATATATATATATATATATATATATATATAAGTTAAGCGCAAATCCGCCCTAACGACCATAAATGACAACTCAACCAAAAGCATCGTAGCAACACCCGAAATAGCTGAGCCAGCGTCGCGTACGTGGAACACGCGCGAACGACCAAACATCAGACCATCATGGGAGCCACCGTTACCAGGTGCAAGATCAGCAGTTCTAGGAATCAAGCTAGGGACTCAGGTGTTCGATAAACATTGAATAAATCAGTCTTTAGTGTGCTGTCGAGTAGGTTAGTTCGGTTTTACTTTTTAAAAAGAAACTTTCCAAAGCAGAGGCTTTCACTGGCGCAGTCGGGTGCGGATTTTTTCAGTATTAACTCCCGGATAGATCCTTCCGCGAACGTATATCGCGCGAATTGTGTTGTGTTCTGAAAGATCCCGCCGAATCTACACACCTTGCGAACGGATATCGCAAAAAATACTGTAAGTAGTTTTAATTTTTCATAATAACGCTAAAGAGAACGGCTAAGTGAAACAAAAAAGCCCTATCTTTAGATAAACACCTAATACAATTACTAATTCAGAGACCCGAGCCCCGACCCACGGTAAGCGGAGGTCTGAATATCACAAAACTAAAATAAGGAAACTAACCCTAAAACAAAGAAAACAATAAATAATTTGCGATAAAGTGTATAAGTTTTTATAAGTTTTTATAAATAAATTCAACAATGGAAGCTCATCTCCAGGCACGCATAGCTGAATTACAGCAGCTGCTCGCCGAAAAGGAGGAGCACATCGAGCAAATGCAGCTCGAATCCATTGGTGCAGCAGAAGCAGTGCAGGCTGCACAAGCCGCTGCTAATGCCGCGCGGTTGCAATTACAAACAACTAATATTGCGGACCAAACTCCACGAGTGGAAGACATTTTAAAATCACTTCAAACACCCCAAATAATCAAAGAGTTGCCGTCTTTCGATGGCAACCCAATAAAGCTGCATAGCTTTATTAAAAGCATTGATAACCTCATGCCACTTATAGAAAGTGCAAGAGGTACAACTGTATTTAATGTCTGGTTACAGGCAATTAGAGCAAAGGTTACTGGCGAAGCTGATAATGCACTGGAGCTCTACGGGACCATTCTAGAATGGGAAGAAATAAAGACCAATTTAATCACCCATTATAGTGACAGACGTGACGAAGTCTGCCTCACTAGAGATCTGTTCAAACTAGAACAGACCACAAGTATCGAAGATTTCTATGGAAAAGTGTCCCATATAATATCTCTGCTTGTTAATCTATTAAATTTAAACCACGACAGCGAACAAATTAAACATGCTAAGAAAAAATTGTATGCTGAAATGGGCTTAAAGGTTTTCCTGGGAGGATTAAAAGATCCTCTTGGCCCGATAATTAGAGCGCAAACTCCAACTACTATCAGAGAAGCCTTGAGACTATGTCTCGAGGAAAACAACTACAATCACGGGAGAAACTGCCCAAAAACACCAGTTTTTCCACCTGCTCTTCCTCCGAGACCATCTGCTAATCTGCAGAGAATTCCTATGCGACCTCCTCCAGGCTTCCTACAACCTCGACCACCTCCAACCTTCCAATTTCGACCCCCTCAGATATTTTCACAGTATCACCCCCCTCAAAACGCCGAACAATACAGGCCATCTCCACCTATTCAACAATTCCGACCTCCTCCACCTTTCCGACAAGGTCAACCCCCACAATTTCGGCAACCTCAGTACAATCAGCAATTTCCCAAACCAGTCCCTATGGAAGTCGATCCTTCCATCAGGAGCCGACAAATTAATTATATGAACCGCTCACACCCGACAAGAGCTAATCATGGTCCACATTATCAACTACAAGTCGACAACGAATCCTATGAGTATTTCTATGACGAATATAATATTCCTGACCCTCAGGCACAATATGAAATGCCGAACTCATATCAGCAACCTGAGAATTCACTACCCGCAGACGAATATGCAGGGCAAACTTCTCAAACACAAAACGATAACACTAATAATAATGAAGAGGGAGACGATTTAAATTTTCTGATGGCTCAAGGTCACCATCCGATGACCTAGAGAATTTCATTCCTTACATTACGATACAAACATCAAAAGGTTTACTAAAATTTCTCATTGACACCGGCGCTAATAAAAATTATATTAGCCCGCGACACGTCAACCTCGAAAGGTGTCGTTTTACGGAACCCATCAAAGTCCGTAATATTAGGGGTTCACACTGTTTAAATCAGTACGTCGAATTTTGTCCGTTCCCACAAAACGAAAAATTAAGATTTTACGTCTTCGAATTTCACGACTTTTTCGATGGATTGATTGGTTACCAATCCTTACAAAAGTTAAAGGCTGATATTCTGACCACCTCTAATGAACTTAAATTGCCAAACAATACAATCAAAATGCATCGCAAATATCCGAACACAACCCAGGTAACGCTCAATGCTCACGAGAGCAAAACAATTAACCTTCCCGTGAGTTCCACAGAAGGAGATTTTCTTCTAGAAGATGACTTAAAAATTAATCCCAACATAGTTATCGGATCCGGCATATACCAAGCAAATGACAATAGAGCATTCTTCCGAATTTCAAATCTTTCAGATACTCCTACAAAATTCTTGATTACGGATCCTCTAAACATTGAAATTAATAATTTCGAAACAAGTACACCCAACCTTAATCAACCCGATATAAAACAATCGCTTTTAAAACAGCTGCGGACCACACATCTGAATAAAGAAGAAGAATCCAAACTTCTGCAGCTCATATCGAAATATGAAGACGTATTTTTTATTGAAGGTGAAAAACTTACATTCACTAGCGCTATTAAGCACAAAATTAATACGAAAGATGACCTACCAGTACATGCTAAATCATACCGTTACCCTTTCTGTCATAGAGAAGAGGTACAACGCCAAATTATGAAAATGCTTGACCAAGGCATCATTCGGCATTCGAATAGTAGAGATGGTCGGGTTTCAATTTTTTCGAACCCGAACCCGACCCGAACCCGAGGGCTTGAAAATTGAGAAACCCGAACCCGACCCGAGCCCGAAATTCTAAAATTTTAAAAACCCGAACCCGACCCGAGCCCGAAAATTTTAAAATTGAAAAGCCCGAACCCGACCCGAACCCGAGAATGAAAATTTTGTAAAACCCGAACCCGAGAATTTCAAAATTCGAAAAACCCGAGCCTGACCCGAACCAGAAAATT
The DNA here is from genome assembly GCF_030247195.1 of Topomyia yanbarensis. Lineage (NCBI taxonomy): Eukaryota > Metazoa > Arthropoda > Insecta > Diptera > Culicidae > Topomyia > Topomyia yanbarensis. The sequence goes on from NC_080671.1 coordinate 109,546,750, forward strand.
TATAATTTGAAGAAATCCGATCCGAACCCATCTTATTAATACGAAGAATCAACCAAAGATCCCGAATATTTCAAATTTTAAGCACCGAGTTGGATCATAGGCTCATCTAAGAATTATAGAATCACTCGAACTTGAAGTAGCACCTTACACGATAGTTATATCTGCTTATGGCAAAACTCTTAATGAACTTCGAATTTGTAATGTTCTAGGAAATCTTTAAATCGTCGAAATCTTAACCGGAAAGTAGGAAAAAACGGCGGCTAACTCACGGGGAAACATAAAGCTTAATGGTGACAGTTTCAAACAACCTTGCCCGTCATACTTAACCGAAATTTCTAATTTGAACCATTCCTGCAAGAGCAGTTTTGTATAATTTATAGCATGTAATAAATAAGCCTTGGCAATTTGGTCATTAAATGAATAATAAAATTCTCCTTTTATTATATAAACCGATGGAGTTCTTTTTTTTTCTAAATATAGCATTATATATGTTAAACCCGTAAAACTTCTGAATATTTTTTTTTACAAAAATGTGAATACGTCCATGTTTGACACTATCGGTCTTCCTTGACAGTGGATTTAGCGACACGGGTTAGAGCTTTTAAAGTAATTCTAGCAAAAGGATAGTGATCAAGGTAGTTCAATGGATTTGTACTTTTGCGTATGAAAAAGTGAAAAAAATTCGACTATGTATCTTTAACGTCAAATGCATCGGAACAAATCAAAAACAGCTTTATGACCCAATCGGCAATTCGTATTCGACAGTTTACACAACGTCGTCCTCGTTACTGGTTGGTCCCCGGGCTACATCGGCATTCAAAGTATGTCGAAATTTATATCCCATATTTTAAAGTTGAACCAATATTTTCTGACAAATTTCCTTTGACTTGGTTTATTAATGATTATTATGAAAAATAAATCGTAAACAGATATTGGATGCGAAACACTTATTGTTGAATGCTCTCTCATGAGTGCTCGCTTAAAAAATAAAAAAAGAGAAGAAATTTTGTACATAATAAAAATAAAAAAATACTATATTTTAGCATCAGTAAATGACGATTAGTTGCTAGAAAAAGAGACAGGGTGTTGTGTATAGACATAAACAGTGTCAAAAAATGTGGTCAATGTTAACTCAGACCGGACTAAGTCGCAAAACATCAAAAAATGAGATAACGATAACACCGGATAAAGAATTTCTTCAGCTACATTCGACTTTTGCAAGATTTGAAATACGTAACCATAAACAAAAATTATTGCAAAAAATAATTTCTAATTATAACGTAGAGGATGCTGCGATTCAAACTTTGAACCCGTTTTTCTCGAAATCAATATTTTGTCACTTAGTCCGGTCTGACTTAACACCGACCATGTGATCTGTTCAAAACCCGAACCCGACCCGAATCCAAAAATTTCAAATTCGAATAACCCGAACCCGACCTGAACCCGAAAATTTAAAATTTCAAAAACCCGGACCCGACCCGAACCCGAGAAATTCAAATTTGAAATCCTGGAACCCGACCCGAACCTGAGAAGTTTAAATTTATAGTACCCGAACCCGACCCGAAACCCGTCGGGTTCGGGTCGGGTCCGGGTTTCGGGTCCAAAAACCCGAACCCGACCATCTCTATCGAATAGTCCATGGACATCACCAGTCTGGATCGTCGAAAAAAAATTAGACGCTTCTGGAAAGAAAAAGTGGCGACTCGTAATAGACTACAGAAAACTTAATGAAAAAACAGTCGACGACCGTTACCCCATACCCAATATTACAGACATCCTCGACAAATTAGGTCGTTGTATGTATTTTACAACCTTAGACCTCGCCTCTGGTTTCCACCAAGTCGAAGTTGAAAAAGTAGACATTCCAAAAACTGCATTTAGTGTAGAAAATGGACACTATGAGTTTTTGCGAATGCCTTTTGGGTTGAAAAATGCACCTTCAACGTTTCAGCGCGTGATGGACAACGTGCTGAGGGAACACATCGGAGTCATATGTTTAGTGTACATGGATGACATCATTGTCTTTTCTACCAGTCTAACTGAGCATCTTGACAATTTGTCAAAAATCTTCGCGACATTGAAAAAACACAATCTGAAGGTACAATTGGACAAGAGCGAATTCCTACAAAAGGAGGTTGCCTTCCTGGGCCATATTGTGACTTCGGAAGGTGTCAAACCCAATCCCGACAAAATTAAAATTATAAAAGAATGGCCATTGCCGTCAAATGAAAAAGAACTGCGTGGTTTTCTAGGTATTTTAGGATACTACCGCAAATTCATTAAAGACTTCGCTAAAATAGCCAAGCCACTGACTAATGCCCTTAGAAAAGGTGAAGGCATTTCTCACTCGAGAGACTTCGTTGAAGCATTCGAAAAATGTAAAAATATTCTATCAGGGAGCAATATTCTGCAATATCCTGACTTTTCCAAACAATTCATACTTACCACAGATGCCTCCAACTTCGCAATCGGCGCTGTGTTATCTCAAGGAATTATAGGAAGTGATAAGCCGATAGCCTTCGCTTCCAGAACTTTGAATAAGTCAGAGGAAAAATATTCAGCTATAGAGAAAGAACTATTGGCTGTTGTATGGGCTTGCAAATATTTTCGCCCTTACTTATATGGCCGGAAGTTTATTCTTTATACTGATCATAAACCTCTCACATATGGGCTTAATCTGAAAGACACTAATAATAGGCTTGTCCATTGGCGTCTTTCACTTAGCGAATTTGATTACGAAATACGTTACCGTCCTGGTAAACAAAACATAGTCGCAGACAGTTTATCAAGGATTCGAAACGAAATTAATATAAATGAGGAGGAAATCTCATCCGATAATGCCACGGTGCATTCTGCGGATACAGACGACTCCGAATTTATCCCGTGTACTGAGCTCCCGGTGAACACCTTTAGTAACCAAATAATTTTGAAAGTCGGGCCTGACGAGCCAGACAATTACGAACAAATATTCCCCAGAGTATATCGAAGAACGATAACAAAATCTGTCTTCGGCGTACCAGTTATGATCCGTATATTCAAAGATTACATGGATCTTAGACGGACTAATTGTATCTACTGTCCGGAAAGTATTATGAACATCATACAGATCACCTACAAAAACTACTTTAGCAGGGCCAAACCGTTTGAAGTTGTCATTTCACAAAAACTTTTGATAGATTTACAAACACCAGAAGAACAGAACCTCGTGATAGAACAAACGCACGAATGTGCACACAGAGGAATCTGGGAAAATAATCAGCAAATAATAAAGAGGTATTATTTTCCGAAGATGAAAATAAAAATCAGAGAGTTCATAAAACTTTGCGAGATATGTAACAAAAATAAATACGACCGACATCCCTACAAAATTATATTAGGATCAACACCAAATCCGAACAGACCGCTTGACATAGTTCACGTCGACATCTTCGTAGCAGAAAAGGAACACTTTCTGTCATTCTTAGACAAATTTTCCAGATACGGTACTCTAGTACACATCAAATCCCGAAACATTTTAGATATAAGAAAAGGGTTAACTAAATTTTTCAAAATCTACGGGACACCACGTTTAATCGTATGCGATAACGAGCCAGCCCTTAAGTCTATAGAAGTTCGTGGCCTCTTGCAGGACTTAAATATCGAAATATTTTTCACACCACCTAACCACAGCGAAAGTAACGGTACGGTTGAACGATTTCATTCAACCATAGCAGAAATATTTCGCTGTAACAAACCAAATTACGAAGATCTAAACATTAAAGAAATATTTAACATTGCGTGTACATTGTATAACAATACAATTCACTCTGCAATAAAACTCAAACCTAGGGAAGTTTTCTACGGGTTTAAAGATCAACAAGAAAGACCCCTCAATATAGAATTAATAGTAAAGGCCCGCAACGAACTCTATGACGAGGTTATGCTCGCACACAATAGATCAAAACTAAGAAATTTGGAATATCATAATAAACACAGAGAACCAGAACCGGAAATAGAACCAAATGCCATAGCTTACAAAAAATTCAAGGCATCAAAAAGAAAACAAAACCAAAGTATTTACCAGTCCGAGCATCAGAAAACAAGGGTAGAATACTTGTAGATGACTCTGGCCGGGAAATACACAAAGATAATGTCAAAAGAATTTAATAGATTTTGTACTTTCAGAAAACGAGATGATCAACGCCTGCAGAATCCTCCTGATTTGCCTCCTACTCACTCTTCCCATCACACCCTATTCACAGTCCATCCAGATACATGACATAACAAACAACGCAGGCGCGTTGCTTCTTCAAAGAGGGGAGGGAAGAATAATAGCGGGGTATGATAGACTTTTACACATAATCGACTTCACAAAATTTGACGTGTCTGTCGCAATAATTGAGAACATAATAAGTCAGATAAAAAATTCTACAGATTTTTCAGAAATAATTGTAACTAAATTAACTGAAATAAAGTTCATCCTTAGTACCTTGCACGATAGACCAAGAAATAAACGATCAATTAACATATTAGGAAGCATAATAAAAACGGTGACAGGGAATCTAGATGCTGAAGATATGAACATAATTAATTCTAATTTAGATAACCTCAGGAGAACAGAAAATGTATTAATCCAACAGAACAATAGACAAATAAAAATAAATTCCAAATTCGAAAATAGACTCAATATGATTACCGATGGTTTCAGAAACCAACAAAATGTACTTAATAAAATCATTGACAACGAAGATTATGTTATAACAGAAAATCATAAAATTTCAATTATTTTTCAACTAGACTCCCTTCTGAACACACTAAAATCAATTGAATATTGTATAATGTTAGCGAAACTAAATATTGTCAGTAAAACCATTTTCACACCAAAAGAAGTAGAAATAATAGCGCAGGAAATTAAAAACCAAGGCCTAGAAATCCACGATGCAGACGAAGCATTCAACTATCTGACAACAACCATCTTCTACAAGGGACCAACACTCATCATCAGCATCAACGCTCCACGCCTACTTTCTGAAAGATATAGAAAAGTCATCATCGAACCCCTACCACTCCTGAACCAAACCGTTAAGCTAACGCACAACACAGTTTTCATCAACCCGACACAAATACTTGCAGTAATTTCCAGATGTCAAGAATACAACAGAGTGACAATCTGCGAGAGGAAACAATTGATTGAAATCAGCGATGATCCTTGTGAAGCTCCACTTCTAAGAGGCCAACACGGAAAGTGCCATTTATCAGAAAAACCTCCGTCATCAGAAACAAGACCACTAACCCCAGGAACACTGATGGTGATATCCGTTCACCAAGACGTACGCATCAACAGCACCTGCGGCATCAGCAATAGGACGTTAACCGGAATCCACTTGGTAACGTTTCATAATTGCTCACTCCACATTAGGAACGAGCTGTTCGAAAATTTTGAACTACGGTTCTATCAACCAACAATTTTGCCACTGCAATCAGGCAAAATACAAACTATGCAAATAGAGCGGCACGTAAACATATCAGAGCTACACCAATTCAACATAGCAAACAGAAACCGCCTCGAAATAGTTAACGTGGAACACCGACTTGGATTTTTATCGCTTAGCACAGCAGTTGTCCTCATTTTTGCATTGTTGATTTTTATACTTGTTAAATATTACCAGTTTACAAAAATAGAAAATTGCTCGGGACGAGCAATACTTGAAGGGGAAGCAGTTAAGCGCAAATCCGCCCTAACGACCATAAATGACAACTCAACCAAAAGCATCGTAGCAACACCCGAAATAGCTGAGCCAGCGTCGCGTACGTGGAACACGCGCGAACGACCAAACATCAGACCATCATGGGAGCCACCGTTACCAGGTGCAAGATCAGCAGTTCTAGGAATCAAGCTAGGGACTCAGGTGTTCGATAAACATTGAATAAATCAGTCTTTAGTGTGCTGTCGAGTAGGTTAGTTCGGTTTTACTTTTTAAAAAGAAACTTTCCAAAGCAGAGGCTTTCACTTATATATATATATATATATATATATATATATATATATATATATATATATATATATATATATATATATATATATATATATATATATATATATATATATATATATATATATATATATATATATATATATATATATATATATATATATATATATATATATATATATATATATATATATATATATATATATATATATATATATATATATATATTATTAATTAATTATTTATTCATTTAATATCTATACGGCTTCCATTTCTTTTTCGTAATTTTCGTAACGTCCCTTTAAACAAAAAGGAAGCTTTAAATTGATGCTGGCGAGTGTTAGTTTATTGAAACTGTGTTCCTGGAAATGGTACACTTATTCTGACATATTTTATAGAACGTATCACGATTTCAGTCTTTTTTCTTTGAAAGAAATCTCAGAAGAGGACCACCCAGCGAACTGGTTAATGATATCCGTTTGCCATAAAGCTGCAAATGTGTGTTCCTATTTCCCTGTCGTCGTTGTCCGCCTTTTCTTCCTATCCCTGATACGGTTGCTGCTACTCCATTGTTGGAATATATCTCCTTTGTATATCCCTCCTTACAAGCCAAATACTTTTGTTGATTATAGAAGCAATAGCCTTGGGGGCATTCTCAATTGGTTGTTATTTGTGCAGGTCGGACAACCAGACGAACGGCCAGGCGAACCTTGTACTCTCCTGGTTTGTACTGAATGTAATTGTTGTTGAAGTAAGGTTTCCTTGCAGCAGCCCACCCCGTACTTCAACAGGTCTTCGCATTTCAGAACCGGTTCGGTTACGACACCGTCAATCTTCAATGCCTGGGTTGAGACGCAGACGCGATAGTTCAATATAAAACACTCGCAGCAAGCAATCTGGTTTGCATTATCGTTATCAGTCACTACAATACGATGTTATGTTTTCGAGCACGTGTCATCTAGGTTACGGGCGGGCATTTAATGGTCAGGCCCCGAGCATACTATTGAATTCACCGATTTCTTTCCTATCCAAAAGTATCCTAATCAACGCCGCGATGAGTTTAAAGGGTATAATTAAGTTGGTGAGTATTGCGAGAATTAGTGGAATCTTTTTTGGAAACATCCGGCGCCTTTTTCATTTTAGTGGCATTTTTATCTCTTTAAGCAATTTGAGTACTTTTCTTATTTTTTCCCGTTTTTCTCTTAAATAGTCCTAATTTTGTTTTAAATGTATTTCATCTTTTCCCTAGGGTGACGGGTTTGACGGTACTGCAATCAGTTTTATAGAAGAACCTTTAACAGATACTTGCTACTTGAGGTGGTTGCATTACGCCTCGATAGTGGTTCGTCGAGGAGACCGACAGGGATTATTTGATTGTTCTGTGTTTGTCATACTTTGTACCAGCGCAAACCAACAATCAACCATTAAGCGTGCTGCTGAGCATGCCTTGGGAAGGGGGGGGGGGTATAGTTTTCTTAGCCTCTTAACAGCCTATAACAGGGTCAGTCCTTGTATTCGGGACATTGGTATAGTACTATTTTTCACGAGGATTTGGCCAACCGTTTTGCGAGAGGTTGCTTTTTCCCTTTTCAAAGATGGCTGCTTTTTAGGGCTTCCTCAGTTGAACTTTAAAGTAATATTAAGTACATGCCTATTAGAGATAGTTTTTGTCGTAATAGATCTAGTTTTTCTATTATTACACGCGACAAACACGTTAACATACAAACGCTCGAGGCGATCATCCACGCACACCTACACTCGACAATATCGTAAACAGGATATTACCCCGGTGGCTAAGTAAATGTTTTAGCATTTATACATTTACAAACGTATGAATTGTTTACCTCCGGAAGTCTCTACGCAGCCTTCAGTTCAGAATCAGAAAAATGACTACTATCCGTTAGACAACACGTTCCATGGCGAGTGATATGGAAGAACTCACTCTATTATAGCCTATGAACTGTACACTGAAAATTAAGTGTAAAATTCACGGCCCGCACGATCATCCAAGAACACATGTGAATAACACGGTTATAAAATCGAATTTATACACGCGATTAACATACACGCCAGCACACGCGACATACAAACGCCCACGCGACCTACAACGCCCGAGCATTTCGCGGTGATACACAAAGACGAACATTCGATCGGGATCATCCACGCACAGGTACGCCCAAGATTTGGCAAACACAAAAACGCTCCGATGATTCAACAAGCGCTGTAATAGCACTTATAATCTGATTACGGCAGTTTCAAGAGCGCACAAATAACCATTCATTCCCACGCGATCGTAAAATCTCTGAGCCCGCACAACCAGAATCACGATCCTCTGCAATTTTCCTTAAGCAGTATTTTAGTGGGTGACATTTCCCGCCTCATCTGCAATTGTAGTGAGTGATTCTGACGGGGAGCCCTTCTGTGTACTCTACAGCTCCAGTAGAACAACTCTCGAAAAAAATTGTGAAACTGAAAAAACAGGAATTAGATTGTGTTTGATGGATCTGATGTACGCAGTTTTCTAATGGGTGTGGTTATCAATTTCTTTCGACGAAAATAATTTACTGTATTGATAATTAAACACGTTCGGGGTCATTTAGTCTGTCATTCCAATTTTATCGTATCTTATCATCGCTGTGGTATTGCCTAATGTTCTTTTTGCGTCTAGTGATTACGGGGTTTTGGATTTGTATTCGAATGATTCTTCACTGGTAATGCTAGCTGTTAGTTTGGGGGTGCTAGGCGCAGTTCTCATAAAATGTGTACTGATTGGGCAACCGAAAAAGAAATGGAAGCCGTATAGATATTAAATGAATAAATAATTAATTAACAATATATATATATATATATATATATATATATATATATATATATATATATATATATATATATATATATATATATATATATATATATATATATATATATATATATATATATATATATATATATATATATATATATATATATATATATATATATATATATATATATATATATATATATATATATATATATATATATATATATATATATATATATATATATTGTTAATTAATTATTTATTCATTTAATATCTATACGGCTTCCATTTCTTTTTCGGTTGCCCAATCAGTACACATTTTATGAGAACTGCGCCTAGCACCCCCAAACTAACAGCTAGCATTACCAGTGAAGAATCATTCGAATACAAATCCAAAACCCCGTAATCACTAGACGCAAAAAGAACATTAGGCAATACCACAGCGATGATAAGATACGATAAAATTGGAATGACAGACTAAATGACCCCGAACGTGTTTAATTATCAATACAGTAAATTATTTTCGTCGAAAGAAATTGATAACCACACCCATTAGAAAACTGCGTACATCAGATCCATCAAACACAATCTAATTCCTGTTTTTTCAGTTTCACAATTTTTTTCGAGAGTTGTTCTACTGGAGCTGTAGAGTACACAGAAGGGCTCCCCGTCAGAATCACTCACTACAATTGCAGATGAGGCGGGAAATGTCACCCACTAAAATACTGCTTAAGGAAAATTGCAGAGGATCGTGATTCTGGTTGTGCGGGCTCAGAGATTTTACGATCGCGTGGGAATGAATGGTTATTTGTGCGCTCTTGAAACTGCCGTAATCAGATTATAAGTGCTATTACAGCGCTTGTTGAATCATCGGAGCGTTTTTGTGTTTGCCAAATCTTGGGCGTACCTGTGCGTGGATGATCCCGATCGAATGTTCGTCTTTGTGTATCACCGCGAAATGCTCGGGCGTTGTGGGTCGCGTGGGCGTTTGTATGTCGCGTGTGCTGGCGTGTATGTTAATCGCGTGTATAAATTCGATTTTATAACCGTGTTATTCACATGTGTTCTTGGATGATCGTGCGGGCCGTGAATTTTACACTTAATTTTCAGTGTACAGTTCATAGGCTATAATAGAGTGAGTTCTTCCATATCACTCGCCATGGAACGTGTTGTCTAACGGATAGTAGTCATTTTTCTGATTCTGAACTGAAGGCTGCGTAGAGACTTCCGGAGGTAAACAATTCATACGTTTGTAAATGTATAAATGCTAAAACATTTACTTAGCCACCGGGGTAATATCCTGTTTACGATATTGTCGAGTGTAGGTGTGCGTGGATGATCGCCTCGAGCGTTTGTATGTTAACGTGTTTGTCGCGTGTAATAATAGAAAAACTAGATCTATTACGACAAAAACTATCTCTAATAGGCATGTACTTAATATTACTTTAAAGTTCAACTGAGGAAGCCCTAAAAAGCAGCCATCTTTGAAAAGGGAAAAAGCAACCTCTCGCAAAACGGTTGGCCAAATCCTCGTGAAAAATAGTACTATACCAATGTCCCGAATACAAGGACTGACCCTGTTATAGGCTGTTAAGAGGCTAAGAAAACTATACCCCCCCCCCTTCCCAAGGCATGCTCAGCAGCACGCTTAATGGTTGATTGTTGGTTTGCGCTGGTACAAAGTATGACAAACACAGAACAATCAAATAATCCCTGTCGGTCTCCTCGACGAACCACTATCGAGGCGTAATGCAACCACCTCAAGTAGCAAGTATCTGTTAAAGGTTCTTCTATAAAACTGATTGCAGTACCGTCAAACCCGTCACCCTAGGGAAAAGATGAAATACATTTAAAACAAAATTAGGACTATTTAAGAGAAAAACGGGAAAAAATAAGAAAAGTACTCAAATTGCTTAAAGAGATAAAAATGCCACTAAAATGAAAAAGGCGCCGGATGTTTCCAAAAAAGATTCCACTAATTCTCGCAATACTCACCAACTTAATTATACCCTTTAAACTCATCGCGGCGTTGATTAGGATACTTTTGGATAGGAAAGAAATCGGTGAATTCAATAGTATGCTCGGGGCCTGACCATTAAATGCCCGCCCGTAACCTAGATGACACGTGCTCGAAAACATAACATCGTATTGTAGTGACTGATAACGATAATGCAAACCAGATTGCTTGCTGCGAGTGTTTTATATTGAACTATCGCGTCTGCGTCTCAACCCAGGCATTGAAGATTGACGGTGTCGTAACCGAACCGGTTCTGAAATGCGAAGACCTGTTGAAGTACGGGGTGGGCTGCTGCAAGGAAACCTTACTTCAACAACAATTACATTCAGTACAAACCAGGAGAGTACAAGGTTCGCCTGGCCGTTCGTCTGGTTGTCCGACCTGCACAAATAACAACCAATTGAGAATGCCCCCAAGGCTATTGCTTCTATAATCAACAAAAGTATTTGGCTTGTAAGGAGGGATATACAAAGGAGATATATTCCAACAATGGAGTAGCAGCAACCGTATCAGGGATAGGAAGAAAAGGCGGACAACGACGACAGGGAAATAGGAACACACATTTGCAGCTTTATGGCAAACGGATATCATTAACCAGTTCGCTGGGTGGTCCTCTTCTGAGATTTCTTTCAAAGAAAAAAGACTGAAATCGTGATACGTTCTATAAAATATGTCAGAATAAGTGTACCATTTCCAGGAACACAGTTTCAATAAACTAACACTCGCCAGCATCAATTTAAAGCTTCCTTTTTGTTTAAAGGGACGTTACGAAAATTTCAACTGCAAAACTATTATTACAAGACGTAATTAGCGACCAGATACGAGTCCCTTACATGCAATTTTGTCCCGTCCCGATTGCCATTCAAAAGCTTCACTAACCGGCGAAACGGCTTCTTGAAACAGCAAACCCGCACACCCAACATATGACCAACTTGAATCGGTGACAACACCGTCGATTTCAACTATCTTAACGGACATGTAGATGCGGTGAAGGACTGTAAAAGACTTGTCGCCAATACTGTCATGTGCTTGCTCTAGGCATAATATCACAATTCTAAGCTTATTCGGGCGAACTTTTGAGATATCTGTCATGACTCTGCGTCAGTTCTTTCGAAATTTTTGGACTATCTTTGATTCGATTGAAAAGAAGTCGGAGCCTCCCAAGTAGCAATTCTGGTTCTATATACACTACAAGTGCATTCTAAGTTTTAAGAAGGTCTTCAAGAGCGCCATAAAATCACGATGCTTTGATGACGAATCTTTTTCTTAATCAATAATCCACCGTCACGATTCATAAAAATTGTCTCCTTAGTGTACTGGTCTTGATATACAGTCTCTTGAAAGGATGTTCAGTCCGCCGCCTTGAAACATCTAGCGTGAATTGATTTCAATCGATAACTGCTCAAGATTTGCGGCTAGAATTTACGTGGAATGAGAGACAGTCAAACACGACCAAGTTTCGATTTATTTTTGCAGTATACGGATCAGCTCTGGAAGGGATTGAGTTTCCCCATATCACTAGAGTATTGTACTAGTTACGTACGCTTCACGTGTTTGAATTTGTTTATGTAACCATGTATTTGCGTAGGCTTTCGAATGTTCGCGCCGATCGTTATACTGATGCTAAACATCGGTAATACGGTTTAGATGAACTAAGAAAGTTTGCTGTTCTATCTTACTGGAGTCTCCAGCTATGACACCCTGAAATTTGTTGTCTTCTATATTTCAAGTATTTGTATTCGAATGATTCTTCACTGGTAATGCAAGCTGTTGGTTTGGGGGTGCTAGGCGTGTGTACTGATTTGGCAACCGAGAAAAAAGCTTCTGTGTGTAAATGCGCGATATTTTGACTTCGTTGTTCATTATTTAAATTTTTAATGCCATGATATCAAAAATCTTTGGGTTTATCTATTGGAATCTATTCTTAGAAGTATTTTGGGACGATATGCGCAAAAAATTTGAAAGATTATTGTGAGATGGCTGAATTATATGCGTTTAAAATTGGACCACTTTTCGTTACATACCATTTTTGTAGAATTTGCAACGAGCACCCCTATATCGAAAACAAAGACGTAGTCCTACGTCAAAAAGCTATTTTTGGTTACAGTGTTGCCAAATATGCTATATTTACAGTTGAAAACTTAAACTGCATTTTTCTCATTATTCGTGTATTTTTATTTTGAAAATGATTATGCCATTGGGTTTCTCAGATAGTTTTACACATAAAAACATCTTATGCATTTAAGATAATTTGAGCCAATCCCCAGACACAGTCATTTGAAGCAAAAACTTAAAAAATTCTCAGCACGTTTCTCGCTATATCTCAGTAACCAATCAGAATGTCAAAATACTGAAAACGCCACTTTGTAGAGATTTTTTAGGCAAGTGATGTGGCATATCTAACTCAGTTTACCCCAAAATGGCGTTTGTCATAAGATAACACAACAGCGACGAAATGCAGATCTGTCGAAATTTTTATCAGCATTACTTGTGCTATTAGACTGCTTCAATTGGCTGTAATATTCCGCAATGATTTTGCTACGCTTTCCTATAGTTCCTTGTCGGCATAACAAAACGGGAAGAAAATTGAAATAATGTTAAGAGCTGCGAATGACACTCTCATAATGATGGCAGATGAATCTTTTGATCCTAACGGAATTCGATTTGCACTCGGTATTAATAATTGCGAACATTGCGTTTGTTGAGTCTTGAACAGCAGTACCCTGCATCGTCCTTCACCGCTAAGTCGCTGCTTCTGCTGTCTATTCTAAATTGGATGTGTTCGAATGCAACGAAATATGTCGCATATAATATTCAAGAATAAAATCACATCATTACACTGGCACCCTATAGGCTCTTTATTTGCCATACAATAGCACTAAATGCGCATGTAAACATACATGTTTTATGGATCTTGTATGCATGTGCTATCTCAACTATTCGTACGTCTATAGAGCTTCCAAAATACTACATTTTTTCCGTGCTAATATGCATTTATAATGCTGTTGTAGAGCATCATTGCATTGTAAATACTGAAGTAGGTATTAGTGCTGATTTATATCCAATATAGTGCAACGGCGTAATGCTTATGGTTAATTGGGAAGGAATAGTAACAAATTGTTCAAATTCAATGCGTTGTTAGTATGCTTTAATTGCCGCAAAGTCCTAATGTTTCAATTTCGTTGGCTATTTTCGGCCAGTTGAATACTAATATAACATGTGACCATAAATAACATACATTTAGGCTGGAAAAAGAAATTTATTTTAAAACTTGTATAAACTTTCAAATTGAGTAACGTTGGAACGTCTCCGCAACTTATAGTTTTAAGAACTGGAAGGATTAACAAAACGGGCTAAGAAGAGTAAAATGAAGCAATGTTCATTGAATTCCTCAGATACGCTGGGATTCCAGAGATTTCCACCAATGAAACATTACTTTATTTGGTTTATTTTCTTCACGAAAATTAAGAATTTTTGTGCAATGCTACATTTATCCTTAGTGGAGAAAAATCTAGATAAAAATTATTTTTGCCGCTAAGAAGAAGCTGGTTTAAAACTTCATTTGTGCGTAAAGGGCACAAAACCTATAACTAAATCATTATGGAACTTACGTTTCGACTTTGTCTCATCAGAATGCAACACTAACTCAGTAAGAAACTAAGCTAGCGCAGGATTGACGCCTGCTCCAAAAACGAAAACATTATTTGCATTTCTGAGCAAACCTCTAGTCCTGCGTTATGTCCCACAAGAAAAAGAGTTCTGATTAGTCCTTATCAGGTGTTCTGGGTAGGCACCCCACCATGTTCCGATTCTTGTCCGGAAATAATTGAACCTTTATTGACAATCTTATTTCAGATACCTAATCCCTAAATACCTGTAGAGTCGAAGCAGGCTGAAGACCTGTTTGATCGTAACATACATTAAAAGGAGATGTAGTGCCGCCGATTCACGCTCTATAGAAAAAAGAGCTCTGTTTTCTCCGTGGAGAATTCGATAGTCAGCTGAAGAGCCTCAAATTGGTATTCCGCAGTGGTTCTCGCAAGTCGACAGCTTTAGGCCCTATCACAGAGACCATTCCATCGTCTGCAAGTTGCTTAAGTGCACAGAATATTTTTATCGAACAACTTCCGGATGCTGAACAGCATTTCATCGGCCGATACGAGCTGTGATCGGAGGTAGATTTTTCAGGTTTTGGGATGGCGAGAATCTTCACATGTCGCCAATCATGAGAGGCAATGCTACTCTCAACAAACTTCAACAACTTTGGCGGAATCAGAAAGATTCTTTAACAAGTTATTACGGTGTGGCTTCGTGATAAGAGAGCAAGGTCAAAACCTCAGCTTCATTCGTGGTGTCGTGAGGAAACGCGATGCAGTTGGTTTTCCTGGCGAAAGTGAATATCCAGTGGTTTAAATATTTCACGCTTTCGTTGGTACTGTCACGATTACACATTATCCTCGCCGTGTCCCAAAGAATGTTCATCGATGTTTCTCCCATTGTCTCGTCAACGAACCGGCGCCAATAACTGAGTTTTTTGGCTTTCATCAAACCCGTCATCATTTCGCGTACATCCTAAAGTTGTCGAGTGTTGCGTCGCTCAGGTACGAGGAGGACTTTCCCGTGTATACATTTGAGCACTATTTATATCTTACTACGCAGTGAGAAACATTTCACAGGTATTCGTGCCGGGTGCTGGTATAATCTGAGCGCGACGTCGATAATAAAACCACATTAAAAAACCTGTTTTAATCCACCTAGAGGTGCAATTGTGCCTTTCTCATTTCTCCAAACTATGATTTAATAGCTGGTTCGTACAATATAACATTATGGAAATGTCTTTCATTCTTATTACACTTGGTAAGTATATATAAGAGCACCTTTTTGCATTCATCGCGGTATCGGTTTGAATCGGAGTTTTCTATGTGATCGACCTCCACAACCCGTAACTCCGGTGCTGGAAGTCGGATGGAGATGGAATTTAATATCAGTTTCTGGGGACGCAACACCTTTCATTTGAGACTAAGTTGAGCAAATCTAGCCATTTTCGAGAAACCAATATAACCGTTATTCTGACTTTGGATGCTTCCGGATCCGTCGATGGTGGCCAGTGTGGCCAAAGAGACTTTGAATGACTGTTGGGGACCTAGATCTACAAATTCAACAGTTGTGTTTACATTTTGAAAAAAAATCACCTTTTTACATTCATCGCAGAATTCGTTAGAATCGGGATTTGCTGCGTGATCGTACGTATCACCCTGTAATTCAGGAACCAGAACTCGGATCCACACAAAATTCAACAGCAGCTGATGGACCTTTCATTTAAAATTAAGTTTGTCAAAATCGGTTCAGAAAATTCCGAGAAACTGATTTGGAAAAATCAACAAATTTTGTTTTGTAACCATACTCTTCAACTCGAAATTCGGAACAAGATGTCGGTTGAAAATGAAATTCAATAGCAACCTATGGGAATATTATACCTTTCATTTGAATCTTAGTTTGTAAAAATCGGTTCAACCATCTCCGAGTAACCGATGTGGACATTTTGTTAACAAATCCGCACATACACACACATACATACACACATACACATACACATACACACATACATACACACAGATATTTTGCGATCTCGGCGAACTGAGTCGAATGTTATATGAGACTCGGCCCTCCGGGCCTCGGTTAGAAAGTCGGTTTTAGGAGCAATTGCATAACCTTTCTATATAAGAAAGGCAAAAGAATAGTATTTAATTTGCTTAATAAGCATGAGTTCAATGTTATCTTCATGTGATTATAATTTGCAAAGGTTGGTGGAATGCGTTTGAACGTGTAGGGAATGGGGGTTTAGTAGAGTGGGTGTGGAGGATGCGTCAGAAATCCTTCATCTTATTTCGGTATACGGGGTGGGTGAAGGAAATCTGGGCGTGAGGGTGATCCAAGAAGAGGGGAGTGATGAAGGAGGGAGGTGTAAGGGCAAGGTGGGGAGGGGGGGGGGGGTGAAGGAGCGGCTACGCAATACTCAACTGCATATTTTGCCTTCCATTTGAGACTTGGTTTGAGAAAATCGGTTCAGTCATCACCGATGAACCGATGTGACTTTAATTGTGGAATATGCCCGGAATTCCGGACTTCCGGAATCGTCGATAGTGGACAATATATTCAAAGAATGTTTGATTGGCAATCAGTGATCTAGATCTACGATTAGAAGTAATTTGGTGACCATTTCAATAGTTTTTAGCCTCTGAGGTATTACGATTGTACCGATTTATATGGGAAATTCCAGTGTATCCTTACTAACACCCCTGTAACTCCGGAAGCAAGAGTCAGAACCGTATGAAATTCAGCAGCAGTCAATGGCATTACTGTATCTTTCATTTGAAATCAAGTTTGTAAAAAATCGGTAGAGAATTCGTTGGGGAATGGGCAGAGCCGTAGCAATCCTGTTTTGCGTGAGGGGGCAATTTTTTTTTATTAAACTTAACGTATTTTTAAAGCAAGGGACTGGAAAAAAAGTATTTTTAATATTTAGAGCCAAAGTACTCAAGACGTTACTGACTGCGGTAGAGCACAAAGGGTTACGTCGTCAGTAAACTCTTAGCCTTCTCATATGACCGTTTCCACGCTGTTCTAAACTTTCTTCCTTCATCGTCTCGCTAGCTACAAGATAAAAACAAAAAATTGATTCATTCTTAGTCGTTAAGAAAAAGTAAAAAAGTGACCCACCCCTTGGTCGGCCGCTGCTACGTGATTTGGTATCCATTGTGGATGAAGCGGTTGCGCAATGTCGCGACACGGATTCAATGTCGCGCCCCAGGAACCCAAAGCTGCAGTATTCTTTTAAGTTGACCTGTGAACTTCAGGTCATGAATGGTAACATGCTCCCAATTGACCTGGAATTTGTGCAAAACCTGGAAGTATTCTGTGTTGCAGTGGCAACCGTAAGATACGATACCGAATTACACATAGAGGCGATCCGTCTCAACATCACCGGGAAAAGCAGATACCTCCAGGGTAGCGGAGATTGGAGAGTCGGATCTCGAACAACTCAGCCGCTATCATTGTATCTACTGAGCTTCGCATGCTGGGAGCTTGCCAGCTGACGAAAAAACACGACACACTAATACAGTACCGCAGTATCTTTTCCAAATGACTAAGGCATTAAACTTCTATGACCAAATCAACTACAAGAAGCCCAATTTCAGCGAAGGTCTACCGGATATCAGCGATGTTATAGCTTTTGAACCAGTATTGGGGAGGTCCCCGTACAATATCGCGAAGGGCAACAATGGTTTAGGCGCTAGGAGAATTGAACAGGCGCAGAAATTGACAAGATGTCAGCTGTCTCCTGTCGAAGCCAATGATGAACGCGAGGGTACGCAGTATCTTAGAAATCGGGCGTTACACGAACCCCGTTTATCGCCAGATTTCATCACCCGTGGTACCACAATTCTCAACCCCCATCAGGGCGATTGGTCGAGACTGGAGACTGCGAGATCGACGAAGGTGAGATGATTCGGGACACGATTCGCGGCGAATCGTATCAGTATATCGGATTCCTGCAGCTCCCCAGATTCGCCACACCGACATCAAACTTAAGCTCCGAAATAACGTTCTTGAACCAAGTGAACTGTATCTTGAAGTCTTTCTTGAACGCGTGAAATTAAGTCAGCAATCAACACGTTTGCTGTCCCCGTGTTAACCTACAGTTTCGGCATCATCAAATAGAGTTGGTCAGTTCAGCTCTGGAAAATCTCGAGAGAAAATTGCGGAAGGCGTTTAGAACCAGCGGCAATGCGCCATCCTTAGTCGGCGCTGAAAAGATTCACATTGCCACGGAGTTAAGGAGGACAAGAAATAGTCGACATCCAGCCAATATGTGTAGCGCAGGTTCTACAGCTGCGAAAAAACTTGTAGAAAATACCAGTCGACATGGAGTATATCAAACAATCTGTGCTACGGTCCGCAATTATAGCGCAAGCGATTTACAATCTCAAATGCAATTTGCAGATTACAGAGGAAAAGATTGCAGAGTAGAAGTAGATAGCTGTGCACGGTGCCCATCAACACCAGTTGCATCAGCCGTACATCGACAAAACTGCATCTATTTTTTGAACAACTTGTATTCTCATTCGACCCTTCGTTATGCAATTTGCGATATTATGACAGATCATCTAAGCGCGGTGTTTCATGAAGCGCGGCCAAATGGGGCGATGAAATTTGGGGTCGATACTAATTAACACAGTATAAACTATACAAATGGATCCCTTGCTTTTTATTTGATTATTCTTTAATTTCGTTCGGCGCAAAACGCGCGAGGGGGGGGGGGCAAAGCCCCCTCTTGCCCCTTAGGTTGCTACGGCTCTGGGAATGGGTGTGATATTAGCTTAGGAACTTGGCGGGTTCCCCGAGGGCGTCATGAACCGTCATAGGTGGCCAATGTGGTCAAAGCTGCTTTGATTGATCATTAGTGATCCAGACCCGCAAACTAGAGTAATGTTACATCAATTTTAATATGTTTTACATCATTTGAACATCATGGTGGTACCAGTTTATATGGGAATTTGCTGTGTGACTGCACTCTTCAACCCGTAACTTCGGAACCGGATCAACTAAAAATTCAATAGCAGCTTATGGGCGG
This sequence comes from Topomyia yanbarensis, assembly GCF_030247195.1. Lineage (NCBI taxonomy): Eukaryota > Metazoa > Arthropoda > Insecta > Diptera > Culicidae > Topomyia > Topomyia yanbarensis. The sequence continues at coordinate 109,566,177 of NC_080671.1, forward strand.
TATAGCCTTTCAGATGAAACTAAGTTTGCGAAAATCGGTTCAGCCATCTCTGAGAAAATTGTGTGAGTTTAAATGACACACACACATACACACACATACACACACACACATACATACACACACAGACATTTGCCGATCTCGACGAACTGAATCGAATGGTGTATGACACTCGGCCCTCCGGGCCTCGGTTAAAAAGTCGATTTTTACAGTGATTGCATAGCCTTTCTTTATATGAGAAAGGCAAAAACTGTACTCTTCCTCCGGCATTGACAGTTTCATACCTAGGGATTACCTTCCATATGCAATCTGCATTGCAGAGATGTCGATCATGGTCATGAATCCAATGCGCTTACGCGTGCTGATAAAGGAAGGAATCCGTGTAATTTCTTCCGTGCTTAAAATGGTCTTGTCGAGATTGTCACAAATATCTGTTTGATTGTCATAAAGCCTGTCCCACGCGTTTGCGTGGAAGTTGAATAATCTTAGAACTAGACACAGTGCGGGTAGGAATCCTGTGATATCCCAAAGCGTTCGGTGTCCTACCAAGGCTCTAAGAGGGATGTATGTGGAACCATTACAAAGGTCATTAGAACGTGACAAATGACTGTTTCAATATCTGGTATCGCAGGAAGTATCTTTGCACTATTTCAAATTGCGGAAACAAAACACTTATTCACACCGAGCTAGAAAACTCCTTTCAAAATCTGACAAGGTAAACTTTCGCAAATTTTTTAAATAAGTTTTCATACGTATACATGGCGCATAACTGCTGATTACAAAAGAGCCGTCGCAATTTATGTTGTGCAATGAGTTGGGATTTTTTAAATGAATTGATTTTGTTTTACCGTGAGTTTTAGTCTGCTGAAAAAAAAATTATGGTAAAAATGATAAAAATGAAACTTATTCTAAAACATCATTGATTTGCAAAAAACAAAGACAATCCTTTAAAATAACATCAATTACATTAATGCATCTGTCAATCACATTTCCGTAAATATATCAATATAAGAACCGGAACTAAGCACTATTTGTCTGCTTTTTATTACATTTATTTTCTTATCCGCCAACTGTTGTCATCTTACGACGATCCTCACTTAGGCACAGTCCACCAAGAACGTTGAACTCCCATTTCGTTTCCCACATCTGTCTGCCAAGTGCCATTCTCGGCAGCAAATAAAAGAAACGCATGGCGATTCATCAAAACGATCGTTTGCAACATTGACTCGTCCCAACCCGAGTACCTTCTACCCTACTCGTAACGTTCTCTTCTTGCCCTTGTCTTAGCAATTGAGCCACATGCAGGAGGATGTAAATTTGTACCGAGAAACGCATTTTATGCAAATGTCGTTCGCTTGGTCTCATCTTCCGCAAATATGTCTCCCGGCAAATAGGGACGCATAGTTGAACAAAAAGCCAATAATAAGCCCCGTCGGCCCCGTGTTGTCTAAAAGTAGCGTTAGAAGCTTGCAGCGAGGCATGTTGACATTAGAATGCATAATGCGAAAGAATAGCAGCAAGCTTGAACCTACTAGGCCGGCCCATCTATGGGACAGGGGAATTCTTCGTTTGTCGCTGCTTGAGGACAAGACCTATTCCCACTGACTGACTGTGGAGTGAACTATTACGCGATTACAGCCTACATTTCCCACACGAACAACACGGAAAAACTTTTACGCCTAGTGACTTTTCACGCTCCGCTGAATTCGTAATTTCGCAATTGTTACCGTTGGCCGTCGTTGTCCGCTCGTAATCCCCGGCATCTTTCTGCTGGCCCGCCGTAAATAAATAACATTGACCTTCGGATCCAGCCAGTACAGAGCATGAGTTCACCCAATGGAATTGAAGACCGAGCGAAAAGCCGGAACAGTTATAATGAACTTTTCGTTGAAGGAATACGTCAACTCCAGTTTTTCCCTGCTGTCGGAAAGTCAGGTTTTTTTTGTTATGTGGTGTTAATGTTCCGGCCGGTCCGAAAGGTGCTGCAAAGAATCACCGCATCGAAAAGTGTTCCGGGGAGGGGGGAAACAGCAGCAGGCTGATGGTTCCACAATAAATACGAATATAATTACCGTTCTTTTCGTCTGCCGGCATAAACTTTGGACACGGAGTCGTCGGATGCCGATGCCGCCTCGGGCACAGCTCTCCGGGAAAGATGAAATATGGAGATGCGATGGCTGATGGGTCTGTGTGTATAGGTAAAGAATAACTTTCTCGGGGCTGAAATATCAGCACGGAGAGACATATTTTTAATTAAACTTTGCTCGTTGTTTGTCATATTATATCCACTAGCTCGAAAGTTTTACGCAAATTAGACGAGAAGATGTCGAGCGAGATTTATGTACTATCTAACAGCGTTCCTGTTTACGTTGTACTGCGATGACAGATTATCAGCTGATCTGTGTAGATTACGGCTGTTTTTGGATTGGACTAATTTTGGAAATATCCTGCTCTAGTGAAAATTTAAAGAATTCATTAACTAATTTCGACTTGGAAATTTTTGACTCAGTTCCTTATACTTATTTAATTTTCAACATATTGTAACATATTGGTCAGAAAATCTTTGAATTATATGGTCGGCATGAATTCCTAATCTTAAATTATTAAAATTAGCCTCGGAGTTCTAACTGTATTTCATTTTTGCCAGTGATTATACCATCCACATCAGACCCCTTTATTAAAAATTACCTACCGCTAACTCAAGGCAATCAAGGGATATTCCTATCCGGGAACATCCTAGATTAACCCTATTGTCGAGCAAAGCCATCACAAATTAATCATCAATTCCAGACCCTGATCACTGAAAATTTGAAATGCCCCCATCTTTCCAGCATGAGCTGTTCTTCGTAGATTACAGATTGATGACTCATTGTCACACAGACCACTTGAGAAACAATGTTTGGGAATAACAATTGTCCCAGCCCAAGCGAGAACTTGCCATACCATTGCAGGCTAAGACCATCTTTATCTTAAATTGGGATATTAGAAAGGAAGTGTTGATGTGGTACTTACTTAACGGGAGGCCCCGATTCAGTGGCACTCCCATAAGTACCACGGATTTAGTAGTGGGCAGTCAGGATTTACTCCAAGCAAGCTATGCGGCTGAGAATATAAATATATACAGTTCTCTGTAAAATATTTAGACTCTGGATAACCAATTATCGAGAACAAATTCCGTCAAAATCCACTTGAACTCTGGACAGACGGACATCGGAAGGTTATCAATTTAAATTTTATTCATCTAAGAATGTAGATGTTTGTTTGGAATCTAGATTTGAGTTTTTAATTGCCCGTAATGATAACACATAATATGGATAAATAGTTATGATAGCGTCAAGTAGTAGATCAAGGAAAGAATTTTCTGTTTCATATGGGATTCAGAGACAGTTAATTAAACATTGGACAATAATTAAAATTATCTAATTAGATAAAGTCGCCAAATTTTCATGCTCGGGGCTGAGGGGAGGTTTTAGAGACGAGCCTCCATCACCATCATCATCATCGTTTTGTGATCATATTTGTATTATAGCGAAACGCTCGAGCGTTAGTATATTATTGTGCGCGTTATATCGCTTGGGCAAAAGAAGAACCAACAACAACAATAATTTGAAAATGATTCCAAAAACCCGACTTAATCCACCTAGCAGTGAGTTGAAATATTTTTTATACATATCGCTGTCTCATCATCAGGGGTGGATAAAAAATGGGGGGTCTGCATTTTGAAACTCTCTTTTTGCACAGTGTGTACACTTTCAACATGATTTGGAAACTGATTTAAATTGAAAATAATTTAAACGTTCTCATGTTTATTAATTTGGAAGGAGAAACCTGCCCCTCCCCTGGACCCGCTCCAGCGGATCATTTATTAATTTGTCGAGCTCAAATTATATAATCAAATAATAAAGTGACTGAAATTAATAAAAATTTGCTTCATATCATTAAATTAATAAAACTAAAAATTGTAAGAAATTAAAATTAGTAAAATTCATAAAAATAAGCAAACTGTTATTAATAAAATAATAAAATTGATGATGCAATAGAATTAATAAAATAACAAAACTAATAAAATTAATCAAACTAATGAAGTTAATGACACCAAAACAATCAATAAACAAAAAAACAAGATTAATAAAATTAGTAAAATTAATCAACTTTAATAAAATTAGTATAATTATTCAAATAAATAGTATCAATATAATAATGAAAAGAAAAAAATAATAAATTTAATCAAATTAATGAAGCTAACGAATTTATTTAAACTAATACAATTAATTAAATTAGTTAACCCTTCGGAAGTCGCGCATATGGCCCACTGAACGAGCAGCCGCTGCTACCCTAAGAAGACTTCGCTAGTTTTTCAGAGCAGCGTGCACTCAGTGCACTAGCGCTACTGCCGGAAGGTTAAATTAAGAAAACGTTATCCAAATTAATTTTATATTTTTAAAGGTTACAATCTTAATAAGGTTTGTTAAATTAATTACTTAACAAATTGTAAGGCTAATAAAATAATAAAAGAAATATAGGTAAAAAATAAATAATAAATATGAAGTATTAATAATCCAATCCAACCCAATAAAATGAAAAATAAAATAAAATTAACAATATTAACAAAATTAGAAAACTGATAAAATTAATAAAATAATTTAAACGACGAAAAATAATAAAGAAAACTAAATAATTAAATTAATGGAATTAATAAAATAATAAAATTCGTAAAGCAATAAAGCTAATAAAATTAATGAAACTATTAAATTTAATAAAATTGCAGAACTTAATAAACCAGCAAAATCAATGCCATTACGAAAAATATTCTTTTCAAAAAATTGAATTGAAAAAATTAATACAAAAATAAATTTATACAGAAATTAGTAAGGCTAATAAAATTAGTAAAATAGTAAGATATTTAAATCATTAAGATAGTAAAATTAATAATCTGAATAAAATTACTCTAATTAACAGAACTAATAAAATAATTAATTTAATGAAATTAATTAAATTAGAAAAAAATTATGAAGCTAACCAAATTGATAGAACTAACAAAATTAATAAAGCTACTAAAATTAAACAAATTAATAAAATAAAAAAGGAACAAATAAAATCAATAGAATTAATTGAAAAAATAATAAAATCATGAAAATAATGAAATTAATAAAATTAACAATATTAATATGATTAGCAAAATTAATGACAAATGACAAACCAATAAAACGAAACAAATGAATAAATTCAATAAAATTATATGGAATCAAAAAATAACAACATTAATAAAACAATTGAATTAATGAAAGAAAAAAAATTAAATGGAAATTTAAAGCCAATAAAATTAATAAAACTAACAAAACTAATAATGGAATTGATAAAATTATTCAAATTAATATTATAAAAAAACTAGAATTTTTAAAGGTAACAATCTTAATAAGGTTTGCTAAATTAATTAAATCTAAAAAAATATAAAATAACGAATTAAAAAAAATTGTAAGGCTAATAAAATTAATAAAAAATATAGTTAAAAAATAAGTAAAACATTCAAAGTTTATAGAAATAAAACAATAAATATGAAGTATTAATAATCCAATCCAATCCATTAAAATATTGTTAGTTTTATTAATATAATATAATATTTTTTTCAAAAAATAGAATTGAAAAAATTAATATAAAAATAAATAAATTTCTAAAGAAATTAGTAAGGTTAATAAATTAGTAAAATAGTATGATATAAAAATTATTAAAATAATAAAATTAATAATATGGATAAAATTACTGGAATTAAAAGAAATAGTAAAATTATTAACTTAATGAAATTAATTAAATTAGAAAAAAAATATGAAGCTAACCAAATTGATAGAACTAACAAAATTAATAAGGCTCCTAAAATTAAGCAAATTAATAAAATTAAAAAAAGAGCCAATAAAAGGCTAATAAAATTAATAAAAAAATATAGTTAAAAAATAAGTAAAACATTCAAAGTTTATAGAAATAAAGCAATAAATATGAAGTATTAATAATCCAATCCAGTCCAATAAAATGAAAAAATAAATAATAAAATTAACAATATTAACGAAATTAGAAAAACTTATAAAATTAATAAAACAATTTAAACGACGAAAACTAATAAAACAAAAATAATGAATAATTAAATTAATAAATTAATGGAATACATAAAATAATAAAATTCGTAAAGCAATAGAGCTAATAAAATTAATCAAACTAATAAATTTAATAAAATAGTAGAACTTAATAAAACTAACAATATGATATATATATTGTTAGTTTTATTAATATAATATAATATTTTTTTCAAAAAATTGAATTGAAAAAAATAATATAAAAATAAATAAATTTCTAAAGAAATTAGTAAGGTTAATAAAATTAGTAAAATAGTAGGATACTAAAATTGTTAAAATAATAAAATTAATAATATGAATAAAATTACTCGAATTAACAGAAATGGTAAAATAATTAACTTAATGAAATCAATTAAATTAGAAAAAAATTATTAAGCTAACCAAATTGATAAAACTAACAAAATTAATAAAGCTCCTAAAATTAAGCAAATTGTCAAAATTTAAAAAAAGATCAAATAAAATTAATAGAATAAATTGAAAAAAAAAAAAAAAATGTAACACATCTGTTTATATCTGTGCTACAGTTAAGCAGTACCGAGTTTCGCTAGTTTTTCGTTTCATTTTTTCGAGCTTTTGCCGGTCGAGTTCAGTGATAGATCTTAGTCGCGATTGTAGTTCAACAAGTTGTGAAGCAGGAAATTACGGAGTGCGCGCTGCTCCGTGTGTGTATGAGTGAAACGGAGCCCCAGGTTCTTTTTTCACTCAGCTGAAGAAAACACTTCTGCCAGCTGATCTGTCAGTGAAGCAACAACGTACGCAACCGTAACAAGACCTACAAGCCGATTAGCTTTCGCAGGCTTGCTTGCAAGATCGTATGCAACTAGGCTCTGCCCGCTCTCAGCTAGTCGCAATTGAAAGCTCCGACAAAACAGATCTCTCTGAAACTCCGAGAGCCATCTGCCTTTGACCGTTGGAGGCATAGATTCAGAAGCCGATTGCGGTGAATCACGTGTTCGCGAGTACGAACAAAGCACCAAGAAACCACATTGGAAAAATTTTGCGTTGGTGCGCATTGTACCTGTCAGAACCTTTGGACGTATTGGGCAGGATACATTAACGAGGTTAAAACGTTCCTATTTCGGCTGGACCTTCTAACGCTTGGCCGCGATAGTTAGAGGAAAAAGCGTAGTCGCCATCCGCCTCGGCGGAGTCGCACAACTGACCATCAGTACCTTTAACCCTTGGGTGGATCAGATTAAAAAACAAGGTGAAAGGGTAGACGTTACTTGCTTAGGCAAGAACGCACTTGAAGCTTCTTTTCTCGAATTTCGTCAGCTGAAAACCCGCTGAACTGACCGTCGGTTAGCAACGAAACCCGACCGCGCTTGCTGACAGAATGGCGTCAGCAAGCATCCTCTCTTTGGGGGACCCACCACCGGGTGACCCACCAGAAAGTATAAGTAGAAACGGCAACGAACGAACGATGCCAGAGTGGATGGACCACCTTGGCACGCATGGCCAGAGAATAGTACTACAACTACGTGCGGCAGGAGAGGGGTCCTTGCCAAAGAACCCTTTTATCGTCGGAAAATCCATCGAAACCACATGCGGAGGAAAAATCGAGTCTGCTCATACAGAGGAAAGAGGCAGTAAGTACGTCCTAAAAACCAGAAGCGTCGAGCAAGCGAGAAAGTTAATGCGGATGAATAAATTGATGGATGGAACAGAAGTAGTGGTTGACCCTCATCCAACCTTGAATAGAGCCCGATGCGTGGTGAGCTGCAGAGATGCAATTGACGTACCAACAGACGTATTGACACAGGAACTCAAGTCACTAGGGGTAGTGGACGTTCGACGAATCACGAGAAAGGTGGAAAATAACAGAGTGAATACACCCACCTTGATTCTCACGTTTCATGGAACCACGTTTCCCAAGCATATATATTTTGGCCCGCTTCGAGTAGAAACACGAGAATTTATCCCAAATCCGATGATTTGCTTCAACTGCTGCAGCTATGGTCACACAAAAGACAAATGTCCCAATGCCGCTGTGTGCCAAAACTGTTCAGGGCCTCACAAACTTGAACAGGGCGCATGCAAGAATACGTCACACTGCAAAAATTGTCAAGACAGCCACTCCCCTACCAGTAGAAAGTGTCCAATGTACATAAAGGAAGAGAGAATCATCAAGTTGAAGGTCGAGAAAGGAATATCGTTCGGCGAAGCTAGAAAGGAATACTCTAAACAGTATGGACAGCAATCATACGCAGCAGTTTGTGGTGCACAGGATAGATTGGACAATATACGAAAGAACGACGAAATAAAACTCCTGAGAGAAGAAGTGCTAAAGCTCCGGGAATCGACAAAGGAAACAGAAAAGGACACAGAAATACAAAAACTGCGCAACGAACTGACCCAGATGAAAACCCTGATGAGCGAATTCAACAAGATGAAAGAAGAACTCGAAAAGTTGAAGAACATGAAAAACGTGGAACATCCCGAAATATCAGCAGATGAACAGGACCAGACCATGTCCGATGCAAGCGACTACAAGGAAGATAAAGCAGAAAAGAATGTGAAATCGAAAGCATCAGGCTCCAAGCGAAAAATTGATGGAACGGACAGTGAAACAGACCCCCGTGGAAGTGCTGACGAGAAATCGACGGGAGCAATCCCTAAACCTGGAAAAAACTCGGTCCCGATCAAAAAGGGAAGAGGTAGACCACGCAAGCACTGAAATGGCAGAACAAACCCATCCTACACAAGGCGAAATATTTGGAGACATTGGCACCGATAACGGACACGAGAACAACATTAACAACGAAATCAGCAAAAACATTAGTGAAGAAGGCGGAAACTATGAAAACGGATCGAGCAGAAAACATAATCGAATACCACACGAAGGTAACAACGAACGAACGAAGGACACGATGGCCGAACCTCGTTGGTTGGAGCAGAGCGAAGAGAAAGTAGCCTCTCCACTCCTTCCAGAAGGAGAGAACGATCCAGAGGACGGGGGCGAGGACGCTATACCCCAACCTGTGCTCCGACGGTCACTCGGACGTTCTGCCAACAACCAGGAAATGGTATACCGAAGAACAACGCAACCCCCGTCATTAATCTCTTGGAATATCCAGGGGCTGAAGACAAGCAAGGCAGAATTGGACATCATAATTAAAGAAAAGGATCCTGCTATAATCTGCCTCCAAGAGAGCATGTGCTCCCCACGAAATGCACCCAGGATAAACGGATATACAGTCTACCACCGCGAGCGACATGGGGGAGGACGAGCAGCTGGTGGCATAATAACGGCTGTAAAAAATGGAATCGACAGTGAACAAATAGAAATCGAGACACGCTTTGAAGCCATGACTATCAAAGTCGGTCCACCTTTGAGTTTGAGCATTGTGAACGTGTACCTACCACCTGGTGAAGAAGTTACTTGCGGTGAGTTGAGCGAATTGATCACACAGACCGATAAACCCCTTCTACTAGTCGGCGACTTGAACGCCCACCACCCCCTATGGGGATCCACCAACATCAGCACACGTGGGCAAATAGTGATGGACTTTATCGAGCAGAGCGAACTGACAGTGCTGAACACAGGAGAACCAACCCACGTCCACCACGCTACAGGTACCTTATCATGCATTGACATTGCCTGCTGCTCAAGTGATTTAGCAGGACTACTCGACTGGACAGCATACAACGATTCTCATGGTAGCGATCACATTCCAATGCTCATTAATCTGCCTGGAGAACTGCCACGACAAAAGACCCGAACAAAGTGGAAAATCGAAGAAGCCAATTGGGAATTATACCAATCATCGGTAAACATCGAACGAAAGGAAGATGCTGTAGACCAAATCGAAGAGATTACGCAGCAGATACTAAAATCTGCGAGGGCAGCCATCCCAAAAACCAAAGGTTTCACAGGTAAAAAGTGTGTACATTGGTGGAATGATGACATCGCTGCTAAGATTAAAGCTAGGAAAAGAGCACTTAGAATGTTGAAATCGTCGAACGAACAAGCTGATAGAAAACAGGAGCTCTGTGAAGCATACCGTGCGGCTAGAACCTCTGCGCGAGAGGCAGTGATAAAAGCGAAGAAAGTTTGCTGGGAAAAAACAGCTAACAGTTTCACCGCTCAAACGTCTACAAAAGATATGTGGAACAAATACCGCCAACTACAGGGGAAGCGAAAAAGCGATCGCATTAACGCAATAACAATCGACGGGTACACAGCCACCGAAGACTCAGCAATCGCGGAATTTCTAGGAACTTCTTTCGAGAGAATATCCAGCAACGCTGCGTACGATGAAGATTTCCTAGAACGCAAAAATCAGGAAGAAGCAGTCTGCTTAAACATCCCACATCAACCTGACGCAGAATACAATCAAGCATACAAGCTGCATGAATTGGAAGAGGCGCTTGAAGGGCTACGCGGGTCCTCCCCCGGCCCGGACGACGTGCACTACGCAATGATCTGCAATTTACCACAAGACAGCAAAAGGAAACTACTCGAAGCGTATAACCGGCTGTGGTCAGAATCGATCTTTCCCACTGAGTGGACCAAATCAACAGTGATACCCATCTACAAGGGGAAAGGAGAACGTACCAACCCTCAAAGTTACCGGCCCATATATCTAAACAGCTGCATGGGCAAAGTCTTTGAACGAATGGTAAACAATCGTCTAACTCATGTACTTGAAACCAGAAAGCTGCTCAACGAACATCAATACGCGTTTAGGAAAGGTAGAACTACGGTTGATCACCTAGCGACGTTGGAAGAAGAGATAAAAAACGCGATGTCCAAAAACCACTATGCGCAAGTGGTGTTCTTAGATGTCACCAAAGCCTACGATACCACATGGAGAAGGCTAATCCTCCAGAAGCTGAACGAGTGGAATATTGGAGGGGAGATGCTTCGTTTCCTGGAAAAAATGTTAAGTTCCAGAAGTTTTAGAGTTCTTGCGAATGGTAACTACTCCAACGACAAGGTTATGGAAACAGGACTCTGCCAAGGATCGGTGCTAAGCGTAAGCATGTTTTTGATTGCAATAGACTCTATTACCCGATATCTACCACCAAACGTAAAGTGCCTGATATACGCCGACGACATAGTTCTAATCGCAAGTGGAGAGAACGCAAAAGCAGTCGAGCGCCAACTCCAAATCGCCTTGAATATGATCGAGAACTGGGAAGCGGAAACCGGATTCAAAATATCTGCCGAAAAAAGCGCAACAGTGATATATAGAAACCTGCGTTCTCGCAAGCCATGGGATCCGAATACGTTAAAATTGAACGGTACACTAATCCCCCGTCAAAACAGCCACAGATGTCTAGGAGTGATCTTCGACCAAAACCTACAGTTCCGAAAACATGTCGAAGAAGTGAGAGCCAACTGTCAGCAAAGGATCCAGTTCATTCGCAGTGTAGCTGCTAGAAACTGGGGTGGAGATAGGCAAACGCTGCTGAAACTGTACCGCGCTACCGTGCTGGAAAAAATGCTATACGCTGCACCAGTAATATCGGGAATGAACGGAGCCTCTCTGAAACGGCTAGAGACAATCCACAACACTGGACTAAGAGCGATAGTAGGAGCATTTCATACGAGCCCGATTAACAGCCTGCTGGTAGAAACAGGAATCCCAGATGTACGCACCCTCTTAGAACAGAGAACTGCAATTTCCGTGGCACGGAGACGAGCCCTAGAGAATGTTCGGCATGATGAGATCAACAACGATAATGGAAGCGCAAGTGAGGACAGCTTCACATCCAGTGAAGAAGCACAAGATAGTGGAGAACTCTGGGGGACGGTAACGAGCCCGACTAGAGAAGCCAATTCAGCAAGAACCCGAGAAGATAACGTTCTGCAAGATCTCCAAATAACACTGCCAAAACTAACAATATTTATGCGGCCAAATACTGCGCCATGGAAGAGGATTAAGATACCGACAGATAAGAGTCTGTTCACAAACGTGAAGCAAGGAGCAAGTCCAGCAGAACTACGATTGCTGTTCAAAAAAATGAAGAGCACGAAATATCGTATCCATCAGTACATCTACACAGATGGGTCAAAGACCGACGACAAGTGTGGGTACAGCATAGTTGCAGAAGACCTGGTGATCAAGAAAAGGATACATCACATGTGTAGCATATTTACAGCTGAAAGTCTGGCAGTGAAGGACGCGCTAGAATGGGTGGCTAACCAACAGCAGGTTGGTGCCTACATCGTATGCACTGATTCTATGAGTGTGCTCTCGTCTCTAGAGAGGCAAAAAACAACCAGCAGATGGAAAGATGAAGTCGAGGCGCTGTATGCGCGAGCAAGGAACAAAGGTACAGAGGTGATCATATGTTGGGTTCCAAGTCACATCGGAATCTCAGGGAACGAAAAGGCGGACCATGAGGCGAAACAGGCCTTGAAATCTACACGAATGGACAATGAATCCGTTGACATTAAAGAAGTCAAAACTGCCATAAAGAATCGGATATGTTGGAGATGGCAACGAAATTGGGATCAAGAAACAAACAACAAACTACGTGAAATCAAGAACACCGTCAAACCTTTCACACAGGCAGTAGGAGAAAACAGACAGGAGAGTGTGAAGCTATGCAGGCTACGAATAGGTCACACAGCTTTAACTCATAGCTACTTATTAGAGAAAGCCGAAGTACCTCGGTGCCAATT